>NW_005187412.1:4875672-4885234 GCF_000239375.1 Pundamilia nyererei | reverse complement strand
ACATTTGATCAGATACTGAACGGGTAATGCTACACTTTGGTGCTCATCTTTTAAATTCATTGAAATACTTCAGTACATATTGTGATGTGTTGGGTTTGGCTACATGTGCTCTTACATCACACCCCCAGGACCTAAATTTAAGGGAATTGTGTTTATTGTATCTGTTATGGTTGTGTAGATGTTACAGTTTTGTTACTACTGAAGCTACAGTGTTCTTTTATAGCAGACAGTTGCGGTTGTGGACAAATATAGATGTAAACTGTGATCTGACTAGTTGGTGAAGGCAAGATGTAGAGAGGAAACGTGGGAAAAGTGATAATGTGATCCCAAAAACACGAGGTGATACGGTGATTATTTGTTGTTATGGGCACTTAGTTTAGATAAAACACTGCGTAAATGACATAGAGGCAACAGATCCAGTGGACTTCTCACTGAGAGAAGACATAAAACACATGTATAAAAAGTGAATTCATGTGAAGTCAGTCGTCCTTGATATAGGTGAAACGTCTGAAACTCTGTTGTGGATGTGAAAAACTTTTTTGTGTGGTTTAGCATATTTGTCTAAAAATCTCTGCAGCTTTTAAGTTAGGTTGACGTCTGGTGTGAGTTTGAAGACCATAGCGTGACTCACATCATTTTTGTCCTCAGGTCATTCGCTCTTGTCGTCCGCGAACAGATCGGCAATAGTCATGTTTCTCCTCTTATTTGTTCAGTCGTCAGTCATCTGTAAATGTGTCAGTTTCTGTTTGTTGGTGTGAAACCTCTCTTGACTGTCTTTCTATCCTCCCCGTGGGCTGTTAGCTGCGCTGTGCACGTCTGTTACTGTCCCAGTAGTGTGCTGCACACACAGAAGGGAAAGAGAAGAGGCCATCTGGACTGGGTCACACTGTAGCAGCGACCACACGGGACGCAGCCAGAACTCCTCTCCAAACCATAATAACCGCCCGGGTGAGAAGAATAATGACAGCAGCTATGGGAACATTTCCCCTCTCTCCTTACAGTCGTGGTCTTTCTTCCCATACACCCCCTACCCCTCTCTGGATCTCACTCTTTCTTAACACCTCTTGAGATAGTTCTGCTTACATGAGTTGATAAATCCTTTTTTGTGCTCCCTCGTTTATCCATGCTTTGTCTCTGCACTACTGGCTTTGCTTCATTCAAGAGGAAAGCAGTGTATCTGCAGAGAGGGAACATTTGGGAAAGAGCCTTTTGTTGCTGATTTGAATGAGCAGCTTCCAGTCTGACAATTGGTGGCACACCGATAGGGGACAAACTGTGGTCCGCACGCATTCCCCGACACACTATTTCCTAGCAGTTACACACACACACACACACTGAGAGAAAGATCAGCTTTGTTCCTGCTTAGTTTAAGTGAATGTCAGGAAGGATAACAAAGCGCCACCACGAGTGACACAAAACCTACAATTCACCTTTTTAATCATGCATTTCCATAACATTGGAACAGTTGCTGGTACAATAAAGTACACTTCTCTTTCCTCTCTGGCATTGTGGAGATGTCTATGCGCAATGAATGCCGTGTTGTGTTTTGTGTCTGACACTCTTGACCTGCATTTTTTTAGACCAGCATCCCTCCTGCCCCTCTTTAGAGCTCTGAGAAATTCCCCACTGTGTACGGGATCCCCAGTGAACACCTCTCTGTGTCTTTTCCTCCCTCCCTGTGTAAGATAATGAACTCACATGAGGGAGTGGGTGACCCTCTTTCATACTGTTCCCATCTATCTTTGCTGTGTGACAGAGAGAAGCAGTGTGGAGTACAGAAAAAGGATGAAGTGCAGACTGGCAGTAATATCACAGAGACAGAGATTGAAGTCCTCTGGACTGCCGTGTGCTGGTCTTGATAATAAATGAGGTTAAGTTGAAAGTGGCCTCATCTCTAGCAGATGAAGAAGGAAAATGTCTCTCTTTTGGCCTGCCCACTTCAGCACAGCATTGATTCACTTCTGGACGGAGCAGAAGTCTATTATCTTGGAGATTACTTTCAAAGCTTTTCGTTTTGTCCTTGTGCCCGTGGATCGGCCAGGCACTACTGGGACTGATTGAGTGCCCTGCGGCCACAGGTTTGGCCTGAATGCAGGCGTGGACATCGGGCTCAGCGTGGACAATGGACACCGTCTAACTCTCACTCACTGTCACTCCTCTGGCCTCCATCCTGTCCTCACTTCAGCTCTTTTACAGATGCTTCTTCTTTCCTGTGTTCACCTCCTCACACTGCTGTTACCCTTTGGCTGACAAACAGCATTCATTAGAAGTCAAAAGCTTTCAGATCACTGTTCAGAAAGAGGAAAAAGCTGTTTCTGTAAAGAAAAACTAGAGTTACTGCCTCATTAATGCCTCAATGGGCCCATTAATTGTTGCTTAAAGTGGGGATGTCAAACTCATTTTAGCTCATGGACTGCATACAGCCCAATTTGTTCTCAAGTGGAGAGACCACTCAGTCCAGCCCATAATTAAAGAAAGTTAGTTGTAGAATATTAATTGTTGTGTTGTATGCTTGGTGATATAATTAGAACCATGAGTAAAAGGGGGAAGTAGTTAATAGGGGTCTCCTCATTCAGAATTCGAAAATGGTCAGCCATCCAGCAGCCTGAGGCATGCCTTCAGTTTAAAACTGCTGTATTATGGCCTTCCTCCCTGCAGTAATTACACTTTGCAAAGCTGGCTGGATTGGACTTTCTGTCGGCTTTAGCCCGTGGGCTTATTTAGAGCCACATCGATACTTCTCTAATGCTTCATGGCAGACACTGATGTTATTCTGCTCTCACATTTTGCAGTCACAGATTACTGTAATGTTTTTGTTCATGTACATTTCATGTCACATATACAGAATAAATTTTATTGTAAAAAATATTGATTTACAACATTTATTATTTTTAAAGCTTTATTCGGCTTATTCTCAGATTGTTTTTGTAACCTCAACTGTTTTTTCAAACTTTAATCTAAATGAAAAATCTCATTGCTGTATTTTTACCTGATAAAGTGATCATCTCTTTCCCTTTTATTCTGAAATATAACTGCGAGGTCTCAACCGAAATTGCATAATAAAAGAGGCCCTTGCAAGTCTTCATATATCGCTCAGGGAGACTTCTGATTGGAAGCCTTGACGTCAGGTACAGGGTCAAGCCATCATGTTCCAAAAAGAGGTTCAGTTTGCAGGCCTTTTCAGATGTAACCTTACAAAGATCCTTCAAAGTTCAAAAAGTTAATCGTACATAATGTTAATAAGATAGCAGCTAAGCAGTGTCTGACTCTGTGGAGGGTCTTTACCTTGCAATATAAAGCAACTTGAAGCAACTTGTGATTTAGCACTATATAATTCGCCTCTGTCAGTGCATTGGACCATCAGGAAACACACTTCTTTTTGTGCGTTTTTCTATTTTCACTGGTTTAGTACACTGAAAGCAGTCTCTTCACTGTTGATCTAGTTGGTTCTCTGGTTCTCACTGCAAACCCACATTTCAAGCTTCAGCCTAACCTATATTTGTGGGAAATGCTCGACACCAGAAAGGGTTCTGTGCTGATCCAAAAACCCACTTCTAACAGCAACACCAGCTACCAGTAATTAGTGATACTGATATAGGTGTTTGTGTTTCCATCTGTTGTGGGTGATCTGTGATACTCACAGTTTGTGGTAACAGAGTGGGATTGGCAGGCGGTGTGAGTGGTTTGTTTACAAAAGCAAAATCAAGCCTGCAGGGTGGATGGTTGGCGGATAAGCATTGTGATTGGCAGAAAATTAGTAAAGACGAAACTGAGACGGCAGACAGAGTTTAACAGTCTGTCAAGAGAGGGATAAATAACATTGGGAGCCGAGGACAGGTGAGATGGGTGTGGCGGACGGATAACTGACAGCAGAAAGTTCGAGGACATCTGGTGAGTGAGTGGGGTGTAAAAGGGAGGCACAAAGAGGCAGGGGAAAACAAAACAGGGAACACAACACAAGGCTTCAAACGGTGACACCTTAAGTGCTTTCTGTTTTCTCAGTCTTATAATATATAATCGTGTTCCTGTGCCTCTGTACACAAGGCTGAGTGCATTTTAATGTACGACACATTAAGGTTCCAGTAATGAAATGGGCTACAGATAAAATTGCCTTGCATAATGTAAATGTCTCTTCTTATTATATTCACCTGGCAATGGTCTTTTGACTGTCAGGCAGTGGGTGTCAACGTTTGCAGTTTTTCCTTATTAAATTGGTTGTCAGCTGCAAGTAGAACAGCAGTGAATCTGTTGATTATGTCTGTTTGCTTTAATATTATCTGATTGCCACCGATCTACAGTTTTTTCTCGTTGGAACTGCAGTTAAGACATTTTATTTACTGTAAATTTTGTGTATTTGTATGCAAACACGGCCTATAAGGTCAGCAAATTGTTCCTTTCCTTTCCTTTCCTTTCCTTTCCTTTCCTTTCCTTTCCTTTCCTTTCCTTTCCTTTCAATTCCTTTCCTTTCCTAATCCTTTTGCCCCCATTATCTGGACCATCTGTCCATCCATCAGCAGGGCACCTCAGATGGGTCCACCTTTCATGAAGCACATTAAGTATTCCCTCCAGCTGTGTTGGTGGATGAATCAGTCAGTCATCACAGGTGCATGTGTCAAGCAGTCAAGTACCATGATTACTTAAAGAGCGTCCCGGCCAACCTGTCATTATAGACAGTTATGCAAATTAAAAGCGAGATAAATCTTTGTCTCTGTTTTTTTGGCTTTTAATTTTTCTAATTGATTTTCAGCGGGTTTCACTACTCAGCTGACGAGGAGCCAAAATTAGTTGCTCAATTCTTGTCCTTTGCAATTGATTTTATGGCAGGGTTTCTACTATATTCCCTGGACCATCCTGATCAATTAATCATGATGGATTTCCAATTTTCAGAGGCCAGAGTTTGTAAGATCCACCTTTATTACCTTTGGGACTAATAGAGTAACCTTTGTTGGCCTTGAAGACACCATCTAGACTAATGATTTCTTTTTTCACTGTACATATGCAGTGGGGACTATTAAATAAAAGCACACTATGAGTTTTATCAGTTTTATTGATTAAAAGATTTTACTGGAAAATGGATGAGACTGTAAAATGACACTGATAGCCATTTTTATTGAGATCCTGCGAGAGTAACAGCAAATTTGATGCGACTGAAAAATAATGACTGACTGATTGGTTGTGACAGTTAAAGCATAATTGGTCTCAGTGCACCAATGGTGGCGCATTCATTAAAGACTATTATTGACACCTCATTAAAAAGGGGCTGCGATATTTGTGTTTCCTATATTGAGAAGTCAAATTACATTCTGCAGTACTTTTATTCAATAATAGCACTTGGTGAGCTGAGCGCCTCATAAATATGCCAGATTGTGTACAGTGCTTGATGATGGGGCTCCTCCCCTTCTTTGATTGGTGTCTAAGTGGTTCAGATGAAGGGCAGAAGGTGAATTGATCCAAGTGGTGTCCGGTTCATAGGCGGTGACTTGCCCATTTCATGGAAGTCAGAGGGTGACAGCTAGTCCGCCGGCAGGGACGCGGCAGACCGAATGGCATCGCTCTGAGTTGGGAAAGATGGAAAGGGAGAACGCAGTAGAACAGATCTGTTGCTAAGTCTGGAGATGACCTTGAGCACATCATCCACAGACAATAATAATGTGACTGCTACGCCTCCCTGCTCTTACAACAAAGTGTGCTTGACTGTTGCTTTATTCACATCTTGAGCCTTGACAAACACTTATTTTTGACCTTGTGAGAATGTACAAATAACTGCCACTTTCTGTCTGCGTACGCCTTGTATGGGATCCCTGTTTCCTGCAACCTGCATTCATGTACTCATATACTGCTCACAAAAAAACTTAGAAACACATAAAATCTCAATGGGGGACAAAAAAATCATGCTTGAAATCTATACCAATATTTAATGTGTGTTAGGAGCAAAAGGATGGTACATTGTTTGATGGAAATGAAAATGACCAACTTACAGAGGGAAAATCAAATAAGATTTGCTGAAATTTCACTGCAGCAACTCAAAGTGGTATTCAGTAGTTTGTATGGCCACCACGTTCGAGTATACATGCCTGTCAACATTGGGAAGACTATGGATGGTTTCGTGGGGGGATCTCGCAGATCTGGACCAGAGCAACGCTTAACTCCTGAAGAGTCTCAGGTGCAACTTGGGGCCTAACACCTGGCACAGGGCACCAGTGGTAAACTTGTCAATTCTGGTATTCAATGGCAAATTCCAGTCTGACTCCAATGTGCTGGGCAGTGAGCACAGGGCTCACTAGAGGCCCTCAAGCCACCCTTTATGCTGTATGTTTCCAGCATCTAGCTCTCCTAATGTAACTGCTGGTCTCCTGGAATCTCCTTCATCCTCTTGATACTGTGCTTCGCATTAGTAGCAGTGACACTGACCACAGCCAAATGTGAAACTAATGAAAAAACAGTCACAAAAGAATATAGGAGGGAAAAAATGTAAGTGACCTCCACCTGTAAAACTCAGGTGGATGTTGCCCCTCTAGTGCACCTGCTGTCAATTTCATTTTCAAAAAGAAGGTGAACCTGATTAACAAACCCCTCTGCTCAACTGATCAGATCAATATCCAAGTTTAACTGACTTGAGGCTTTGCTCTGATGAAAACATTTTCCTGTGATTTTTTTTTTTTTGTCGTGTAGTTTGCAACAGCCATATTTTCATCTTACTGTTTTATTTTTTTTAAAGTTCAAAACTGTGTAAAGCATGCTTATTTGTTCTTTGGGTGGTGGAGGAAAAGAAAATCTATTGTTCTTGTGTGTTTGTGCTGAGTATGAACCCAACTCCCCAGGCAGTAAGTTTTGCATAGTATCTAATGGTAACAAGGGAATAGCTATTTTAATCCCGCTCCAACAAGAAGCTTTATCTGTGTTGTGTTTATACTTCACTATCACTGCTACAGCTGGTGGCCTGACCACCTTACTATGATTATATATATACAAAATTGTATATTGTATTATTGTCACATCTCTTAACAACTTTATGGGCTTTTCCAAATTATTCATTCACTCACCCTCTGTTTATGGATATTGATGTCATTTTTTTCAATATGCTAATTAATGGTAAGTACATGCAAACAACAGTACACTGTTTGGACACAGACTTATTGGTGTACTACGTACAGTATGTGGCTGGGCTCCATCACTGTATTCAAGATGGCAGATCAATGTGGTGGTTTCCTCAAGTGTATGAGAGTGCATCATATTGTCTGAAGACATAATTACACAGTAATCAGTGTATATTTATGAGTATAATATTCTTTTTGCTATTAAATCTCAAACAAACAAACAACTGCACCTATAAGTTAATTTAGTAATTTTTTAGAAAGAAGGAAATTCCAGGCAATGCTTACTGACTGATGACTTGTCAGTCATAAGTGAGCAAACAGGTCAGTTAAATCCGTCCCTTGCTCGTTTTAATCTTATTTTGTTGTAAATTTAGTCATTTTAACATGGGAACAAAGCAGGATTGACTCACGTTGGTAACAGCCTCAAGTGGCCATTTGAGGAACTGCATTTTTGTGTTTGTTTTTCGTTTTGTTGTATACCTCCTCTGATCATGAAATTTACTCAGACCCTAGCAGTGCCTTGCAGATCTTTGTCACATTGTTGAAATGTTTGGAAAACTATAAAAATAAGCATTTAAAAAAGGTAGCAAAACATTTCCATTTCCAACAGTACAGCAATCACATTTATGCTTCGCTTGTGTTTCCTATCAGGCAAGACAAATTAGCTGTGCATAAACATAATTTCGAGGAGAATGTATGCCTCGCTGTCAGAGATGGAGATTTAGGATGCAGAGATGAAACAAAAGAGCACCTGAAAGAAAACAGGGGAATTCTCTTCAAAGCACACACATGCTTGTTTTGTTCCCAGGGCATATTCATGTCATTGTTCAAGCCGACCGTGAAGCATTAGTGACAAATTGATGACTTTATAATTATGAATCCTCATACATACTGAGCAGCAGCAGGCAATCCACGAATGTGTCTCCAGCTGCAGAATCTTCTCTGGTAGTCAAACGACTCTTTTAACAACCTGGGTGGAAAAAAACAAGAAGAAGAAGAAGAAGACTCCCCCGTTCAGTGTTATTGCCATGTGCTTGACAGGCATTATCGCTACCAAAACTACATGTGGCTCACCAGCTATTGAAATGCAAATGTGAAAAACACAACAGGGGTGTCAAACATCAACATATTCTCATATTAGAGCTGGAAGGCTGGTGGGCTGTTTAGTGTCTAACTGTGCTCAGCCCTGAGGAGGAGAGATGTGATTTAAAACAACGGAGAGCAAACCCACTTCTGTAGTGGCTCTAAAAGCCATATGCTACTGCACACTGCATGCTTGCTTCCATCAGAATTTACTTTGTATTTTCATTGACTGCATTTAATGAAAATGAAAATGAGCACGAGAGATGAGGCAAAGGGAAAAAAAGAGCATTTAAGGTAATTGCAGTATCCATATACTGTTTGAAGTCCTGTTTTTTGTGTTCAGATGGCTTCAGTCACTCACTATATATTCATAGAAATCTCAGGGAATTTGAATGTGAATTTGTGAACTTCTGCTCTTTGTTCTTTGTTGCAAAAGCATCTGCGATTCACGCTGAGAATTAACAAGTAGATTTGGCTACCTTTGAATTCCTTTTTTGCTTCCTTCCCATCTCCATATGAACTGGCTGCCAGTGTGATGCATAATGAATTATTCAAGATTTGCCTTGTGTTTGTGTATGTATGTAAATTATTGGAGATAGTTACAATAATTGAATAAAGGTGAGGCTTCAGTCTGATTGAAAGTGATGTGAGGAAACTCACAAAAGCTTTACCTTGGTACAGTTCAGTGTATTGATTTGCTCATTATTGACATCTACTTTTTTCAATGCACATATCAACCCTATAAACAGCACGCATGCATACTTAATTGCGTTCTCGCATAAATATTTGTTTATGCCGCGAATCATTTAGTCATTACGGATGAATTTTTCAGTGCCAACAGACGAACTGAGGAGGCATCTTGTGTGACTGTGATGTTAAACAGAACTGAGTGACAGAAAGAGGAGGCAAATGTGTATGTGTGGAAAAGGCTGCTTGTTATTGTGACACATATGCTGACCTTAATGTGCCCCACAGAGAGTGCTAACTAGGGCGGAGACGGGGCAAAGGCTAACGGATTAAAACATATATATCCTTCCACATTTTATTTATCTCTTTCTCCACGAGAGACAGTTTTACTTTGTTAAAATATTGACATTTTGGCCTCATGGTTGCTATTAAGCTTCAGCTACTGATAAATACAAACACGTACATATATTTAAATGTGAAATAAGAGTAGATTACTAAAGCATTTATAGATTTGCTACTGATTCTTGCCTAAAATAATTCTCATGGCCTTTTAGCAAAATGCACATATACTGTAACATACTCTACAAAAGTCTTGAAAATGCCAAATAGTTGCAGGGATTTATTGAAACATGCACAGCCATAAATGTATAGCCACAAAAACAAATTTTTGCACATTTATAACAAGCTTGAAAGTG
>NW_005187412.1:4861644-4873570 GCF_000239375.1 Pundamilia nyererei | reverse complement strand
GCGTTCACACCTATGGGCAATTTGGTTTAACCAATTAACCTATCCCCACTAACTACATGTCTTTGGATGTTGGGAGGAAGCCGGAGAACCCGGAGGGAACCCACGCAAACACGGGGAGAACACAGAAAGACCCCAGCCTGATGGTGGAAGTGAACTCAGGACCTTCTTGCTGTGCGGCAACAGTGCTAACCACCGTGCCACCGTGCTGCCACAATTTGAATCAAAACTGTCAAATTTGAATTCATCACTTCATAAGAGCTGTTGCCACTGATTTTGAGTCCAGTTCTTGTATTATCTGGCAACCATTTCTCCCTATTTCCTACCTTCCACCCTTTCTGATGAGGCTTCAGTGAACAGCAGCTGGATCAGCTTAAGGGTCAGGTCTTTGGTGGATTATTTTTTTAAATATTTTTTATGATAAGACTTTCAGATACTGTTTATCTCCTATAGATAGTTTTTCAGACTACGAATTCTACTTTTGGTCTCGACACACATGGCACACCATGCCAAGATAAACCAAGGTTTTGGCTTTTTGGGAATCACCTTGCTGGTGATTTTCACAAATTCAACTAAAAACATGAGAACATATGATATGTTTTTGTTGAAGTTTGTGTTATTTTGTCTCCATGTCTAAGGATACAGTTTAAATTGGTTGTTTGCTTGAGTGTCACAACACAACACTGGTTCATCCCTTGAGTTAGGCACCTTTTATGTTATTTATATAATATTTCAAAGGTCACTGTTAAGTAGCCTTAGAAACCAAGAAACCTTCTCCTGAAAAAAAAAGTACTTTGAAAGACTGTTTTGTAAAAGCCTTAGAGAACTGTTACTCAAGACGGCTATAAAAAGGTCTGGCTCCTTTGAAAAAAAATCCAGAGAAATGAGGGGCGGGTCAACAGTTTTGCTCAGTATCTTGCACACAATGCATAACATTCATTAACTTGCAAACTATAAAAGTCTTTCCACCAGTTCCTCTGAGCTGTGTAAGGCATTCACCATACAGTAAAGCAAGTTGTGTGTGAAAATGAAGAGGCTTAAACAGGATTACAAGGAAATAATGGGCTGCGGGAAGAAGCTGATGCTGTATTACTAATGAGTGGCCTTCTTTTACATCATTTGAGAGTTCAGATTAGTGCTGCAACTGCAAACAAGAAAAAAGACTTAGATCCTATGTAGTTCCCAGGGGGCTCCCCAGTGGGCATTTACCCACAAGTAGAGCCGAAAACTTTTCGGTCTGAAAATTGCTTACGTGAAAACATTTCATACAGTCTATTAGAGCTCCTCATCTCTGCCTCAAGCTTCACTTTGAATTATTCTTTTTAAAATCTGTGTCTAAGTAGTTCAGATTCTGTTTCAATGCAATCTTAATAAATTATGTTTCGAGGCGCACTGTGACCCCTTTGTGAGAAAAGACGTTACAGGGTGAGTTGGGGTCATCCAGGGTCTTCTGTCCAAAATACTACAACTAAAATATACTTCTTTTATTTCTGTGGTTGTCTGGATATTGTTGTAAGCTATTGTGAAAACATAATTAAAGCATGTTAATGAAGGAGAGCGTGACATAATTTCTAAGAGACAAGGTTACGTGCTATGAAAGCAAACAATATTCAAATTTTTTTCATCTGATATGAGCTCAGGCAATCTGGCAAAACATATAACTCAGTCCCTGCTGAGTGAAAAGAGATGATTTCAATAACTATAAAGCTGCTAAATGGGGAACAAAAATGAAAAACCGTTATATAATTGATGAAATTCATCAATAAGAGAAGCCTGCGAGGCTGAAAATATTTATTACTAGTAATTCATGAGCAAAATGAATTAAAAACATATTTTTTTCTGTCACTTGGCTCATTTCACAAAAAGACACATATCAAATGCAAGGCAGTAAATCCCAAGTTGAAATCTCTTTGTGTTACTTTAATTAAAGCACTGAAAACCACCACACCAAAGTAATGTTACAGTACTTTTCTAAACTGCATTTGCACCGAATCGATAACAGCGTGCGATGGATTTATGAGGTAGCTCTGAAGAGGCGTGCCAGGCACAAGTGTGAAGTCAGCTGATGCAGATGTGTATGCAGGTTTGGGGGGGAGGGTGATGCCAGGCAACTTCTCATGGGAGTGTTGACAAATCCCCAGATATTGATTGGATGCAGGAGCTTCTGGACACGTATGTCCAAACTGATCCCCTCAAAGCCCAGGTGAGAAACCAGAAAGTACATGTAGAAGACGACGCTGGAGAGGTAGTAAATGTGACAAAGACATATGCACTGCCAAGAGAAAGACTGTATCTCCCTGACAGTCTTATTGCTACTTGGTTTACTGTACATAGCAATATCCAGCACTGGATGACTGATTGCCCTGCAAGGGTTTATGGTTGTTGCAGAGGCACGTTGTGCATGCGTGTGTGTGTGTGCTTCAGAGACAGAGAGAGAGATGCGGGTCTGCTTGTATTGACATAGCAAAGTAACTGCACCCTCGTCAGCAATACTCAGCAGGACAGTCAATCACTGAACTGACGACCTGGATGTTCCCGTTCTCTGGGGTGCAAAACATGCACATGAATGGAGACGCACTCTGACATACACGCTGCACCCAGATGATCACATGTTTCACAGTGTGAAGAATTTCTTTATTTTTTCAGTTAAATGCTACCAAAAAAAAAAACCGAACACAAAAGGGAACAATAAATATTTCCAAATTAATTCTCTGATTGTGGAAACAGTCTTGGAGTTTAACTTATGGCCTGTATTTATATAGCGCTTTTCTAGTCCCTAAGGACCCCAAAGCGCTTTACATATCCAGTCATCCACCCACACATTCACACACTGGTGATGACAAGCTACATTGTAGCCACAGCCACCCTGGGGCGCACTGACAGAGGCGAGGCTGCCGGACACTGGCGCCACCGGGCCCTCTGACCACCACCAGTAGGCAACGGGTGAAGTGTCTTGCCCAAGGACACAACGACCGAGACTGTCCAAGCCGGGGCTCGAACTGGCAACCTTCCGATTACAAGGCGTACTCCCAACTCTGGAGCCACGATCGCCTTATGTTTATATATCTTTACAATGAATTACTGTTGGTCACTTGTGAGCTGAAATTTGCAGCCGCTGTCGTCAAGCGTTGGCTCACAGGGGTCATGTCATTGTTGGTGTTTCTTTGTATTATTGTTGTAGTCCCATGAGGTGGCTGTTGTTGTGATTTGGCGCTATACAAATAAAACTGAGTTGAACTGAATTTTCCAGACCAAAGATTTATTGCTTCAAATCACTCTCACCACTCACTGTCAGTTTCAGCTGCAGCAAATGTCACCGAAAAGCTCCACTAACTCACCGTCCACATCAACGTATGAATTTACCTGAAAAATGCAAATTCATGTGGCTTATCTAACATGTTACCAGCTCTAAATCCTGTTTATAAGGAAAATTTTTAATATTAAATAATTTTGTCATTGAAGGGTTATTACAACACTAGTAAGTATGGTTATGATAATCCATAACAATTCGACATTGAGCTGTAATAGGTTTGAGTTTATAATGTGCTGCATTCACAGAGTCTGTGATCTCTTGTGCACACTGTCACAGGTCCACTGATGATGTCATCACAGATAACATGTTGTTTTCGCCCAGGGGGAGGCAACGTCTAGCCATAAGTATGATGACTACCTATCGAAACAGCTTCACACTTGACATTGCATCCCCTTTAGTTCCTTTAGGTCAACAACTGTACACCCACCAAGAGTGAAGCAGTGTGAAAGCTTATATAATAATACACACAGGAAACACAGTATTCTACTTTTTCTACTTATTAAATGCTTAAATAGTCAGTCTGTAAGTTTGTTAAGAATTTAGATGCCCTATAATGAAACAAATGAATGTGGCTGCAGCTAAATAAAGCAAATGCCTATTAAATCAAACCCTCCTGTCTGTGGTGATGCTTATTTGAAGCACCTCATAACTGCTTCGTTCCACTGTCATGTCAAAGCGACTATGTTGAAACAGTATTTTATTTATTTACTTTGTGTGTGTGTGTGTGTGTGTGTGTGTGTGTGTGTGTGTGTGTGTGTGTGTGTGTGTGTGCGTGTGTGCATGCATAAACTTGAACTTCAACTGATCAGGTTTTGAGTACATGCATGGGTAGCTTTAAGCTGTAGTTACTCCCTCTGCCCATCAGGTGGCAATGCTTTTCTTTGCTTTGCATTCTTAGACCTTTCTTATTGAGCTTTATTGTGTTGCCATCCATACATTACCAAGCATGCAGTGTCTATAGGCTGAAACAACAAAGGAAAGCCCAGTCTCTGTGATGGTTATAATAACAAGACAAATCGAGTCAAATGCGATGTTTTCCTGTGAGACTGAGCCAGAAAACGATTCTGAAGTTTTAGTCTTGATACGTTTTGCTTGAAAATGATCATAAAGTACATCTGAATCTCATCTTATTCTCCTGTCTTAATATGATTATACTGCTGTGATTAATGAGTCTTCCACTCTTTAAACAAATAGATCCCTCAGGTGAGCTCACTGGTATGTTATGGTCAAGTATTGATCTGGGATTAATGGCCCTGCAGACTCCACCCACTTCTTGTCCAGCTGAGAGTAATGGTTATTGAGTGAGCTGTCGATGGTAAAGAAGGACACTGGCCAGAGGACCGTGGAGGTGGTGTTAGTGGCCGGAGGGGGGGGGGGGTTGGGATAGAAGCAGCAGCCACCCTGACCTTCACCTTGCCTCCACACCAGCCCACAGATTTGATAAAAACAAACCAGCAGCCACAGTGACCTCAACCTGTGATCATTCATCCACTCATCTCTCCACCTTAACCTCACTCTTGATCACACAAAGCTTGGCAATGGGTCCCGTGTTTCAATACATTCATTATTATGACCATCTTTACTCCTGCGGGCAGTGATGCAATATGAGAGCAATGCAGTCATTGCACGTGATTTTGTCTTGGTGAAGCATAGGATTAAAGTGGACCCTTGGGCTAGTCCTTGTGTTTATATGTTTGTGCTGTCAATAAGACAAGCTCAGCAGCTTCATATTACATTTGTTGTCCTAAAGCTTTAATCAAAGATCTTGTATACATGAAATGTTATTGTTGTTTGCCTACTGTTTCTCTCATGAATGAACCTTGAAGGAGGAGGATTAAAAAGAATAATGAGTTCAGACACAGCTCCACAGTTCAATAGTGGATACTATACAAGCATATATAAAAAGGAAGTTTGAAGCTGTTGATGGTATATGTCGCCCGTTTGCTCGAAAATCTCAGAAATCTATTAAATGGGTCTGTTTTGTACCGGATTATGGATTTGCATGTTACATGCGCATTTCAAAGGATTTGGAAAGGCAGAGGAAATAAATTCCCGTGGGACTACTGAGCAGCAGAGAGGCCAGGTGAATAATGGAGTTCAGCGTATAGGGATGTGAGTGCAAATGTTTGCGAGACGAACATCAGAGGAAGCCGAGGCATAAGTGATAAGCAGCACCTGGCTTGTTAAGATTATTCTACCACTGGTAACAAAAAATAAAATATACAACAAACAGCAAAGAATCCATTAACTGCAGCTAAATGTGTCAACTATTAAACTCTCTACAATGCATGGACTGAAACTTTAAAGGTACAGTGTGGAAAATCTCACTGTTATAGATGTCAGTAGATGTGTTGCGAAAAAACAACGTGAAATTCAACATTTTTGGATCCAAAGTTCTTGTGTACACACACCAAACGCGTTGCATTTTTTGCAGAATTCGTCCTCAGAAAACAAATTGTGAAAGAAGTGAAGTCAACATGAAGTGATGACAAGCTGATCCTGATGCTTCTAGACAAGAAAAAGAAGAAAAAGAAATTCTGGGTTCTCAGGAGAAGGCAGCAGCAGGGAGAATTTAATGGTATGATCCAGGATTTAAAGCAGTATCACAAATGCTGTCTTTCAGGAAAGGAATCCCATCACTCTCAAATGGTCACAACAAAAGGCTGCCCCTCGCTGAGCCTGGTTCTGCCTGAGGTTTCTTCCTGTTTCCTTTCCACTGTCGCCAAGTGCTTTCTTAAAGGAAGTGGTTTGATTGTTGGGGTTTTCTCTGTGTTACTGTACGGGCTTTACCGTGCAATATAAAGCATATAAAGTCAGATCTGTTTACTCGGATCCAAAAATCAAACTTGGTTTGAAAAATAAATACAATAAATTTGTCCAGTGAATTAAATGGACATTGTAAACGGCTGCATTAAGAATAACAGAGTCCGAAAAATAGTTTTACAGCAGAAAATATTTGCATAGATTTTATGTATCTGGTGTAAAACTAGGTGTAAAATTATTCCCATTACTGTCAGCAACAAAACAAGAAGATTACATTTACACTGCTAGGTTGAATTACTATGGAGCTAAATGTTTTCTTAATTTGAAAAAGTGATTTAAAACTGAAATTCTAACTTTTGATATTAAAAAAGGAATTTTTACTTGAAATTTTTTTTAATGCAAATATTTTTTTTACAGCTTAAATTTATTTTTCAGCTTCAAATCTCATTTTTTTTAGCTTCAGACTTTTGACCCCGATTTTGCATGTGGTCATGTATCAAAGCTTTTCTTTGCTTTGCATTCTTAGACCTTTCTTATTGAGCTTTATTGTGTTGCCATCCATACATTACCAAGCATGCAGTGTCTATAGGCTGAAACAACAAAGGAAAGCCCAGTCTCTGTGATGGTTATAATAACAAGACAAATCGAGTCAAATGCGATGTTTTCCTGTGAGACTGAGCCAGAAAACGATTCTGAAGTTTTAGTCTTGATACGTTTTGCTTGAAAATGATCATAAAGTACATCTGAATCTCATCTTATTCTCCTGTCTTAATATGATTATACTGCTGTGATTAATGAGTCTTCCACTCTTTAAACAAATAGATCCCTCAGGTGAGCTCACTGGTATGTTATGGTCAAGTATTGATTGAAATTCTACCATTTGAATCGTGTCTCATCCTTTGATACATGACCACATGCAAAATCGGGGTCAAAAGTCTGAAGCTAAAAAAAATGAGATTTGAAGCTGAAAAATAAATTTAAGCTGTAAAAAAAATATTTGCATTAAAAAAAATTTCAAGTAAAAATTCCTTTTTTAATATCAAAAGTTAGAATTTCAGTTTTAAATCACTTTTCAAATGAATAAAACTTTTGATCCTGATTTAGCTCCATAAATTACCTGCTGAGCAGAGAGCAGGCGACTTCTGCATCATCCCTTCCATCTGGGAACCGTGCTGTTATTTACTCTCATTTTATCCCGACGCCGTCATGTTGCCTCTTCTTGTTTTCAGTTCTCCTGTGAAGGGAACACTGCTCAAACAAAGGTGTGATCCTTCATCCTTCATTTGATCTTGACTCCAAAGGTGCAGACACAATTAAAAATCGCCTAAACAGCATGCGGACGCCTATAAAGTCTCTTCTTTGCTTATGATGCTTTGCTAAGTACTCTAGCCACATACGTAAAACACAATGAAGCGAAACAGCGATGTCCATCTCAGCCACTGTTTTCAAGATGGCGGAGGAACATGGTGGCTTCCACACATCTGTGTCTGCTCCTATGTGTTTTTAATGGATTAATTCCAAATTTACAAGAATACACCAAACAGCTGGAAGATGTAACACCCTAATATATATTTATAAGTACAGTGGTCCCTCGTTTATCGAGTTATGTTCTAAAAATAACCTGCGATAGGTGAAATCCACGAGGTAGCCAACTTTATTTTTTACAGTTATTATAGATGTTTTAAGGCTGTAAAACCCCTCACTACACACTTTATGCACTTTTCTCAGACAGGCATGAACATTTTCACACTTTTCTCTCTTGTTTAAACTCTCAAAGTTCAAACAAACAAGTCCAGTATCATAGAATGAAACCAAAGACCAAACCCTATTTTCAGGTCCAGAACATGGGACTAGAGCAGCTGCGAGAGAATTCAACATTAATGAATCAATGGTACAGAAGTAGAGGAGGCTAGAAGAATGATCTGAGTAAAGTTTGACTTATCTGACTGTTTTGTTTCGCTTAATGCGCTTTATAATCCGAAAAATACTGTAACTTCTACCTACCTTTAGCATGTCCAGAAATCCAACTTTTTGTGCGATGGTTAGCATCTTCCTCTTGGATGCTACCACAGCTGCCTTTGACGGTGCAAAATGTTTTATCAACATTGTTGTGTTTGTTGGGGAGAAAACTTACAAACATACAGTACAGCACTTCAGAGTCACACTGCTAGCGATAGAAGATTTATGTAAATTTGACAAGCTGAATGCATTCTGTACTGTACAGGAGACACGCCATTAGATTGATTGACAATGGTCTACAGCCAATCAGGACACAGAACCAGTGCGCTGTAAAAAAAAAAAAATTGTACAGAAAAAAAACCCGCGAATTAGCGAGGGACCACTGTATAACATTCTTTTTTTTCATTAAATAACCTAAACAAAATGACTGGCTGCACCTCGCTACTAAATCTGCAGTCTATATTCCTGCATCTTCATGCATGATAATGATCTGGGGTAAACCCAGGCTGGTTTGTAAATTATAAATCAACTCATTAGTGATTCATCACTGCTTCAATCAGATAAAAAAAAAAGTAGCAGCTGAGTTTTCTTTATCATCTTTGTAAAACAGAGAACTGAACCACGGCACCAAGTGGAGCAGACAGATGTACAACAGCAGCTATTTATATCTGTTTTCTCATTGTTTTTATTTATATTCTTACTACTAAGCATAAATATTTATTAAAAGTTGAACTGTTGCTTTCTAAATGTAGAATCTGTCTTTCTAACCATGAAAGTGAACAAAAAATGAGCTCCCCACACATGCCAGTGTGAACTCATTTAACTTTGTTTACTACATCATCTGATTTAAGCTTAAAATGTCAGACCAATTAGTCCTGGTTATTGATCAGCGCATCAGACTGAAGGTCTGAGGTCTAATACGGGCAGAAATTGCATTGTGTTTTTTCTGTAAGAGAGACAGTCAGTCCTCCTTAATTAAGGGAAGTATACCACAGCTGTGCTTCAGTCCTCTGCAGTTATTGTGGTCACTATGTTCTCCCTGACAATCCAACAATTCCAAGAAAAAAATGAAAAATACAACAAACATGATCTTTTTATATGACAAATCTTTTTTTAAAAATAATTATAAGAACTTAAAATGAATATTTGCATGGCTGATCTTTAATTCCATAGATATAAACTCAGTACTTAAAGATACTAAAGATACTATACTAATACTTAAAGATATTAGTATGCTAATGCCCCCACCCATGGCCCCAACTCAAAAGCAAAACAAAGACTAAACAAACACGCACATCGCCCTCAGATAAATAATAGTCCCGAATGGCACGTGACATCCAACATCTCCTCTGACCCAGCTGTTTCTATCCAGTAACCTTCCTTACAACAAGAGGACAGCTGGGCAAACACTGACCCCCATCTGCCCCTTTCGCTACAACCCCTTGAGATGACCTCACCCTCAGCAGCTCCCCAAATGGCCCCCCCTTTGGACCTTTAGTTCAAGCAGGCCGCCTCAGCAGCCAAGCAACTCGCCCTGATGCCCACCCAGGTCTGGGGTCCCTTAGTAGGAGCGATGAGCAAGACTCAAACACAGACCTTCTGCAAATACAGAAGGTCGTTTCACACAAGGAGCAGGGTCAGCGCCTTTAGACAACAGCAGCTAACCACACACTGCTTTCTTTCTTTCGTTCTACATATCCTCACATAGAAACTGTTAGTTGCTCAATGAGGAATGAGTGAACCATTCTTTTTTTTCCTCCTCCACACACACCACGCACACACACACATGAACGCACGCACGCACGCACACACACACACACACACACACACACACACACACACACACACACACACACACACACACAGAACAACCCACTGCTGTTTTGTTCCCTGGTGAGTTCACTCCTCAACTCCTCCAAGTCTCAGGCTGCCAGCCTTATATAATCGACACAGTACAACAAGTTCAACTCTCATTCTAAACAAAAGAAATCTTGGCATTTCTGGACCAGACAGACCGAATGTCTAGGATAGTTTTATGTAAGTAAGTGATGTATTTAATGTACATGTACGTAAAAGCTGATCAGAACATGTGGCTGAAAATACAAGATGTGATTCTCTTTGTTTAATATTACTGTTGGTTGGATGGGGGGATGGATGGATGCTAAAGCTGTTGCTCTTTCTGATTTGTGTATTTGAGATACTAGAGAAATATTTTGGTGCACCTGACACACTCTACTCAACCAGGTTGCAATTCTCCTAGTTTATGTTGGGATGATGATTCCTTCTCTCAGATTTGCAACTGCTGGAGTCCCTCATGTCCCCAGTGTGTGGCCACGCCCTGGAGTCTAATTAATACAACATACTGTGCATCCATATGGCTCTGTGTGATTAAACAGATAGGAGAAGGACGGGAGAGAAAAGGGGAGAAACACAGGAGATGATGCAGATGGGGTCCACTCTTCCATATTTCCATCACTGATATGGACGTAATGCTGTGTTAGTTGTTTCTGCTGCCAGTGGCAACGAAACAGGAAGCCAGCCTTGGCAGAAAACAGCATAAATAAATGCTGAAAAAATCTATTTGCAAAGTCTTTGAAAGGTACCTTTTTTCATTTCCTTTGCTGTGAAACAACACACTTCGAAGGTCAGCTATAAGTGCTGGAACAAAGCAAATCTTGAGTGGGTATGTATGCATTAGGTACCAGGAGAGGGCTGATGGTGATGGACAGAGACAGGCTGGGTGAGAGGCAGTAGGTTACCGTGTAGAAGAGACCAGAAAATGAAAACACTGCAAGAGACTGAATGAGAAGAACTGAGAGTGGAGAGATGAAACACAAGTGTCATCCCTCGCCGACAGCCATCTTGGTAGTGTCTCAGTGCCAGGGCGGGGTGTAACACTTCCAAAGTAATATGTTACCGTAATCAAGTTAAAACAACACATTCAATAACTCACTAATGTCAGGAAATGTCAGCAACTGGGAAATGAATTGGTGGAGTGATCTACAGCTGGTTAGGAGAGGAGTTGTGGACATTACTTTCACTGTTGCTGCATGAAATGACAAGCGTGATGGTGAAGAGCAAACTGCCTCCAGGGGTGAATAGGTAGCAAAGGCAGTGATGAGCAGTCAGGTTTGCAGGCTTGTAGTGTAGAATCGCTTTAAAGTTTCTTTGGCCTGAGTTTCATCTTTGCTTCAGGTTGTAGGTTTTATCTGTAAAAACTATAAGAAACATTTTATGTTGCCCTCATTACGATCGGGATCTGTGTTGGTGTGTGGGACGGTAGCTTCAAATCAAGTATGGAGTGGTTCTTATATAGCACTATTCTACTCTTCTTAAGCACTCATAGCACTTTATACAACATGTGCCATACTCCCATTCACACTCACAGATTTGCACAAGTTCTTTTTTCTACGTCTAAGTGCTCTCTGTGTGACACTAACAGTCTGAAGAACGCACCAGGAGCAACTCAGTGGCCATTTCTCAGTACGCATACTTGCGTGTTCTTGTGTAACGTCATCAGTTGCAACCCAAATAATGTATGCATCGAGTCAAGTACGTGAAAAATGCAATAAATGAAATAAGCCACAAAATAAACTTTTATGATGTTTTTAGGTGAGAATGTGTAAACTTCAAACATCTGCTCAGTTGATTAAGTCAATTTTCAAAAGGTCTTCAAAGTTTTCGGAGATGCCCGTTCCCGCTGGTCTAACAGCCAGCTCGCCCCACCAGCTGTCAGCTGACCGGGAGGTCGAGGCTCACGATCACTATCGTTTTCAAAACACCAACTGGCTTTTGCCACTCACTGGAGTTAAACACGAGATATAATTCACTTAAATGGTTTCTAACATCTGATCTGAACCCGAGCGGTGCTTTGTTATTGGACTTCTGTGCTAA
>NW_005187412.1:4855749-4859273 GCF_000239375.1 Pundamilia nyererei | reverse complement strand
ATTTGGTATATTTCAGGGTTTAATTTGTTCCTGAGCAAATTCGTTTGACTGACATTAAAGATGAGCTTCATACCTGGATTGTTTCATTTAATTTTAGTGTGTCAATGTAGAGCCGTGAGTATATTTGGGGATAAATTAAATGTACTATACTTATTTTAACCAATAATCCTGAATTAAAACTGACATTAAAAAAATTTTAATTCGGGAAGAAAGTGCAAGAGTTTTCAAGAACAGACTTACATACTCAGGTATTGAGAAACAGCCAGTATCTTGCCCAAGGTTTCAAATTGGAGCAGCCTGGGATCAACCCACCAATCTTCTGATTAGTAGATACCCTGCTCCAACTCCTGAGGCACAGCCACCCTACAATGTGACAGTGCGCTTCAGGTCCATTTAAACAGTAACACAAGCAGTGAAACAAATGCATGCATTTGCATGCAATAATGACTAATGTGTAGTACATAACTACAGGCCTTTACAAACTGAATGGGTTGCAAAAAAAATGACACGATATTTCAAATTTTCTGATCTGAACTTGTTGTGTAACATACACCGTTCAGCGTTTTTGCTGAAAATTCATCCTCAAAAAACACACTGTAAAAAGTGTAGATGAAGGGATGATGAGCTGGTCCTGATGCTTATAAACAAGAAAAGGAAGAAATGGAGATTCTGAGTTGATCCAGTTCTCATGAGAAGGCAGCTGCAGAGTGAATTTCATGGTTTGATCCAGGAGTTGAAGCTGTATCATAACCTCTTTCGTATGTATTTCAGGATGTCTGTGAGGCAGTTTGAATTTGTGTTAGCAGAGTTCGGACCACATCTCAGCAGGCAAAGAAATCATTTTAGAGAGCCAGTTGACCTGAAACAGCATCTACTGTAGCTGCGTGTCTGAAGTAAATTAGTATTTAATTATTTTTATCGTATTTGTATTTAGTACCAGTGTATGATTTGAGTTACGAGCACACTCGTTGCCAAATGCAGTGGTCTGATTGGTCAGATCTGAAAAATTTGGCTTGGTTTGAAAAATAAATAAATAAATGCCCCAGTTTCATCTAATGAAATTACACCACTGGTATAAATGGCTGCATTAAGAATAGGTGTGTTTGACAAATATTTTAGATGGATGTCCAGTGTTTAAACGCATTAGTAGTGGGGATGATTTGTGGCCAGTCTTAGATTTCACACAAAACCACAAATGTCAGCTTCAGTAGGTGAAAAGGACAATGAATGCCCGAAAAAAATTCACTGAACTCTTTCCACTTGTTCACATTTCACTAAAAATGTACTCAGCATGTGCTCATAGAAACAGTGTTACTGTTAAGGTGGATAAACCACAGGCTGCTGCAGACTGACCAGTTTTTCGTGGGAACTGCCTCTACACAGGCTGTTCGGGACTGTTACACTGTAAAGTGCTTCAAGGCTCTCTCAAGCCTCTTTGGGGCATTTCTTTACACTTTCCCTAAGTGTTCAATGCATCAAACATTCCCGAGGGAATATCGACAATTCAGGGTGTTCTAATGTTGCAAATGATGGCAGGAGAAACTCATATTATGCCTGCAATCTCTGAGCAATGAATAGTGGCTAAAATATCAAATCCACACATTTATGTGCACCACTAGATGCAACTAAAGCTTGCAAAATTCACATTTTGTGATTTGCATGTTAAAGCGGTATATGCCATCTTCTTTTCCCTTCACGGCTTTGCATCCTCACACCTATTGCCACCTCCAGAATCATTTAATCTTCTTTCTTAGAGCCACCTCACACCTCCATCCCTTGCTTGCTTTGTCCCACCCTCCATCCTTTCTTTGTCCTGCTCTTCACTGCCACTGTGCACACAGGGGATGTGATATCTCTGCCACTTCCCCTCCCCCACACTTTACCCACCTCCCTCCTTTGCCTTTCTTGAGGGCGCTTGGGTGCACTGTACCCGTTAACCGGTGAGTAGTCATTCAAGCCCTTAGTGTGTGCATGGATGTGTGTTTGAGTGATAAATGAAGCAAAATCTTTCTTAGATGATGAGTGCCTACGTCTGTATGTGAGCCCTACACTTACTGCCAAAAGAAAAGGCCTCAAAATTTGTTTCTCAAACACATCTCAATGTGTTATGAGGTCAGGAGTAAGGTCTGCATGGTCACTCTGCCGAACAATTCCCCCTGCACACATTGCAATCACATCAGCCCACCGTCTCTCAGAACCAGTCACTCCATTAATGCTTTCAGTGCCACGTCTCCTGTGGCCTCAGCACGTTAATGCCCACATTCTCCATCACTCACCATCCACCACATGGCACTCCATCTCAAACCGGAGCCACAGGCAACAGCGTGGGGAGAAGTGGCAAAAATGATATCCTCTCTTTCAAGCACACAATCCTTCGCCGAAGCACACCCACACAAACATTTACAGCAGGCGATTTATCTGCAGATGTTCCATACATGAATATCTCCATTATTATCACAGTTTTAGCACTTAACAATCTTTCCCTCATTTACACTGCTGGTGGCATAAAAGTACCACTTATGCATGCTAAAATATTTTATTTTGAAATGGTCTAAAACATAGACCGTATTCAAAGAGTGGATGTGAATTTTGTATCTGAAAAGTAAAGACAAGTGCTTTAAACCTGTGTTGATGTTTAAAAATTGGCCTCACACTGGTGACATCACAGTGGCTGCTTTCTGCTTTTACGTCTACTTCCAAGTGGGGAGGGTGTCCTATTTTGCATTAGCATTTTTTCACCCAATTGGAATTGTTAGTCTGCTTGCCTATCGATGACTCTTATCGGTTCCACTTCAACTTGCGTTACAATCTGCTGATTTCAGTTCATGTGCCGGAGAACCAAAACAGTGGCACTGTCTGCAGCGTGGATATGGACATTACTTTTACTTTGATTGCACCGAAGGACGACAGCGAGATGGTAAAGTACAATTTGTATCTAGGACAGAAACGGCTACATTACACTGCTATCACAACTTTGGCTCTTTGCAAGCATCTGTACAGACAGCATGATAGCGCAAGCCAAGAACCCACAGTGACGTTAACTGAGTGAATGTTGACTCCAGCCCAGCAGCCAGACCCTGAACTTCAGCAGGTAACAAAAGCAGTCAGGCTGCAGCCTCCATTTCTACATATTCAAAAGTATGTTTCAAAAGTAGAATTACCGTGGCGATCGCTTTAAACCTGTGGTTTTAAGCGTGTGGGGGCGGAAACCAGAGATTTTGTCTTGCAACATCAGCAGTGCGAACCTCTATCTTCATTTTTGAGGTTGGACTATTAGGCTTCTGATTGGCCAACATTTCTATACAGTAAGGTGTATATGAGCATCAGTTGTTTGAGCATGCTCATGATAGCATTAAACAATGTTTTATGCATTTTCGTGTTGACCGAGATGTTCTTCTAAACAAAAGCGGAAAAATACCCATGTATGTGAATGTAGCCGTGGTGTACACTTCAACTTGCTCTATGACAGTTTAAGTAAGCGCCACCACCTCTATAACTATAAAAGTTAAGAAAACTGGAAAAAA
>NW_005187412.1:4848057-4849913 GCF_000239375.1 Pundamilia nyererei | reverse complement strand
ACAATTATACTTAAAATTGAATTTACATGGTGTAGTGCAGGCCGACAAAAGCTAAGTTAAACAAGTGTGTTTTTAAACAGGATTTGAACGATTGAACTGATTCCGAAGTACGGATTTCGACTGGGAGATTATTCAAGTGTCTAGGAGCAGCAAAGGCAAATGCACCGTCACCTCTGGTTTTTAAACGAAACCTTGGTTGCATTAGGAGCAGTTGGCTGGAGGATCTTAGTGATCTCTTTGGGTTGTACGGATAGAGGAGATCAGTTAAGTAGCTAGGGGCCAGGTTATTTAGAATTTTGAAATCAATGTGATATTTGATGGGAAACCAGTGTAGGTTGGCGAGGACAGGGGTGGTGTGCTCATGCCTTCTAGTTCAAGTTCAAAGTTTATTCTAGTTCTGGTTAAGAGGCGTGCTGCTGCATTTTGGACTAATTGCAGGCGCTGAAGGAGGGAGAGTTGGAGGCCCAGGTAAAGAGAGTTGCAATAGTCCAATCTAGAAGTGATGAAAGCATGGATACATTTTTCGCATTCTTTATGTGGTAAATAAGGCTTAGCTTTGGAAATTTGGTGTAATTGATAAAAGCTGTTTTTTTAGCACAGTGGATACTTTCTTGTTTAATTTAAAAGAACTATCGATGAGCACTCCGAGGTTTCTGGCAGAATGAGAAAGGTGGTTGGCCAAAGTCCCATTGTATCAGTTAGCTGGCCCAGGGGAACGTGGCTATCAAAAACGATAATTTCTGTTTTGCTTTCATTTAAGATAAGCGAGTTCTGGGATAGCCAGTCTTTAACCTCCTGCAGACATTCGAACAAAGGCGAGAGTGGGGACAAGGCATCCAAATTTGTGATAGCAGATGTTATGTTTTTTAAAGAGGAGTCCCAAGGGCAGCATGTACAGGGAGAAGAGCGTGAGGCTTAATACGGACCCCTGAGGCACACCACAATTAACAGGGGCAGAAGAGGAAGAGTATTTCCCAAAGGTGACAGAGAAGGATCTGTCTGATAGATACGATTTAAACCATTAAAAAACATTACCTTTAAGGCCAACTACATGTTCTAGCCTTTTTAGGAGAATATTATGGTCTATCGTATCGAAAGCAGAAGTTTGATCTAATAAGACTAGAGCCACAGGGTGCCCAGAGATAATTAAAAAACTCAATAAGGCTGTCTCGGTACTATGACGGGGTTTGAATCCAATGTGTCACTGACACCACATGTCTCTAAGAAGGACTGAAGTTGCTGGTGAACCATTTTTTTCTAAAAATTTTAGACATGAAAGGAAGTTTAGAGATTGGCCTGTAGTTTGAAGGGGTGTTGGGGTCAGCATTGCTTTTCTTGATTACAGGTTGTACAGCTGCGTGTTTGAAGGTAGTCGGAACACAGCCTGATGACTGTGAAGAGTTCATTAGAAGTAAGATAGAGGGACCAATAGTAGACAGAGCTTCCTAAATAATGTGGGAAGGAAGAATGTCATGCAGCGTATGATTAATTATTTCTTTCAGAGTTGAAAAAGATACAGGCTCAAACTTTTGAAAAACCATAGCGCATTCAGAAACTGGGGTTTGGTTAACTGCCGGTAGATATGGTGCCCTTAGTGCTGAAATTTTACCTATAAAGCAATGTAAGAATTCATAGTATTGTATCATGCCAATACTTACCTTCAGCTTTCGGGCCTCTCTTCTGTACAACCAGCTCCCAGTTTGGATTTGAGAGACAGACACCCTCTCTTCTTTAAAGATTAGGCTTAAAACTTTCCTTTTTGGTAAGCATATAGTTAGGGCTGGTATAGAGGTGAATTGAATTACAAAGAGTAGTTAAATGTGGCTGTCTTTTTAAGTTCCTGCGTGGGTGTCTTG
>NW_005187412.1:4829849-4846907 GCF_000239375.1 Pundamilia nyererei | reverse complement strand
TTTTTTTCTCCTATCAGTGTTGCACAATGAACCCTAAAACAATACAAACCACTAAAAATGGTCTATTTTTCCTTTAAAGCATATACATACACACATACAGTATATACACTATATGTGGATATGTATGCAGATTACAATTTATAGTTGCACCAACATGGTCTCTAGAGAGAGCATAGAAACAAAACCTTTTTATATAGCAGTGATCCATGACAGCTCTCTGAGAACACTTTTAAAACTATCTAGTGTTGACCTGAAGTAAACTGTGGGAGAGAAGCAGATATCGGCAGTGACCTCAGCAGACAGACGGACAGACAGACATGATTATGCATGATCATGAGCTAAATGTAAAATATTGTGCTCCTTTATTCCTTTGCAACTTTTTTTTTTTTTTTTTTTTTAAACAAAATCTGAGTAACACAGGCTACACCATATAGTTGCTCTTTTTAAACTTCTGGTACCTCATTTGAACCCTGCTGGGAATAAATGGTTATAGAATAGAACAGAAATTTTACACATTTTAATACAGCATGTAAAGCCAGTAGAAACAAATCTACAGGGCAGATTTTTCCTACGGTGCCCTTTATCGTGGTTCAGACTTGGACCATAAAGACACTGCTTTTAGAACCAACCTTAAAATATAATAAGATATTTATATAATGATGAATTTCTTAAAAGATGTTGATTTAAAAAAAGCATCATGAGCCAAATGTGCTTAGAAGTAATGCCTCCTCTGATTAGAGATTACAGTGAGCCCCAAGTCAATGTTTGACGCAATATATTGACAATATATCAGCATGTAAAAGAAGATGCATTTTTACCAGACAGCAAATTGAATGTGTTTGGATGAAGCAGATTAAAACTGAATAATCAGGGAGGTTTCTTTTCTGAACTGTTTGCTTCTTATTTATTCGTGAATATTTAATGTACTAAGGAAATGTGTTTCGTGGGCTTTAAACCCAGTAATTAAACTTCACCGATGGAGCAGTCTCGAGCTCTGCAATCACTTCTCAGCTCTGGAGGTGGTGACAAGGTGTGGGAGGTTTAAATCCTTGGCGTGGAAACATAGTTCATTTAAGAGGTTTAATGATTAAAAATAATCCCATCAGCATTTTTTTCTACTTTTATACAAAATTCTTGGTGAAACCAGAAACTCTGGGTAAGAACAGGTCACACATTCATACGCCTACATGGTTTAGTATGTCAACATCATATTGACATAACTTTCTAAATTTCGTTTTGCCTGCAGTGCTGCAAGTTGAAGTTGCTGTGCATGTGGACATTTAGCAATGCATCTCTCGTACGAAGCTGTTGCTCACTACAGTGCTTGGCACTGGGGTTTACACCTGCAGTGTAGATCCTACTCAGGAGCTCTTTTTTCCATTTAAGCAGCTGATTAAATGATGACTGAGCGGCTTTAGCTCATGCTGACAACATCAATATAAAACACACATTGTCCTCAACCGCAGATGCTTTGTGAAGGAAAACAAAGACACCTTTTTCACTTTAACTGTGACAGCACTGGCAGGACCTCAGCCTGAGTCACTCATGTGAGGATGGCTGGTGGGAACAGGATGAGAATGAGGTGATCATCAGGCATCAGCGAGGACAAGAGAGACTTAGATTTGTCAACAGAAAAAAAGGTCACTCAGCCTATTTCATCAATATACACCAGCAAAACAGACTGACAATCAATAGTACCATATTGAGAATACAAGATTTTTTTTTGTATTTTTTTGTCATGATTTGGCTAAATATCACAGTGTTGCCAATAAGGATTAACTAAAACTTTTCAATTAGGGCTAAAAAAAACACATCAGCTTTTTGTTTCTCATGCAGACTCACTGTAGGGTTTTTTTCTGCCTTCTACTTTTAAACATACTGAATTCAATCTGCTTTCTCAACAGGAGCGTGTAAAATATAATACTGATATCAAACATTAAAGTACAGTTACAATAAACCACCATTTGACAACAGTATAAATCACTCAGAAAATCCTGAAACTCAGCATTATTTGACACATACAGTCATCAGTGTATCAGAGCAAAACACCATAGAGATAAATGTACTGGAAATGTAATCAATTTACAGTCAGCTCAGATAGTCATTTGGTGCCACAACAATCAGTACCACATAATGTAAAGGACTTTTAAAAAAGGGCAAAGTTTAATTAGAAAAAGAAAAAAGTTAATATTTCGGGTCTGCTAAACGTCTTTGTCACTGAGATCAACCACAGAGTCACTAACACTCATAACAGACATCATAGAACAATACAGTGCCAATCTAGCCAGACTAAGCCTATCTTACCCCCCTGACTTGATCTGGTTACCTGTGTTTAGTCAATGTATTATAAGAGCATGAAGAGTTGGAGTCATATTGGCACCATATGTGAAAGAAACCCTGCACATTCCCAGTCCAGGATGTTTTATTTTTAAGAACCTGAGGGTAGTAGAATAAGTATGAAGAAATGACAGGTTTTTTTTGTTCTAAACACTTTCTTAGTCAATTTGATCAAATATTTGGTCCATCTAAATTTAAGATAATGGTGCTTTTACTAATTTTTCTAAAGCTCAGTTAACTTATTTAAAATGTTTTTTGTATTTTTGTTTTTTCTTGCCTGACCCAGAGTCGAACCCCCAAATTAATCCATTTAATATACAAAGTAAAGAAAAGCAGCATATTCTTATAAAAATCTAGATTGTCCTCGTGAATGTTACTGTTGTCACATGATTTCTTCTGCCGAAATTGTAACATGATGCTAATGTGCCTCCCTGTTTTCATCACCCCTGAGTACGCTTAAGAGGTGGATGAACTGTTTTATGACAAATGTTCCCTTTCCTATCAGAGGAGCCAAACAAAGGCAAAATGACAGTTAAATAACCATTATCCTGCCAACACCTGTGGACCTATTATGCTCATTTATAATTGAATATGTTTGATGAGGATAGCTTTGTACGATTCACAGTTCAGAGTAAACCTTACCTATCTTATGCTGGGCTTTGATGAAGCTCTTAATTTGATCTTGTCTGAAACAAGTAGTACAAACTTCAATTACCAACTTTCTTCTGATTGGCTGCCCTTTGCAATCACGACGTTTAAACATAGCCGGAGAGACCTGGTATGGTACCTGAAGTGACCACACCAGGTATATCCCTCTTTTTTTTCTCTTCTTTTTAGAGTAGAAAGATCTGTCTGAAATTGAGAAATTAGAGCAGAGCCTGAGATTTTGGGCTTACTTGCAGATATTTTGAAACCACTGAATCTTTGGTCATGACCATTGCGACAGCCATGTATATCACAGAAAGCAGTAAAAGCATAACAATTCCAGTTTTAATGACAGACAACGATGGCATTCCTTGCAGCAAATCTGTCTGAACTGGGCACAAAGCAGAAATTGAGGAAATTCAAGTTCAGTAGGCCAACTGTATGGCCGGCTGAGATGCATATAACACAGGATCAGAGAGTCCCTGAGCACACGCCCTCCCTGACCAAAGGTCAGGATTCTTGAACAAGGAACAAAGGAGGCTGTCTCATTGACAAGAGCAGCGTTTAGTGATGAAACACTTCTCAAAACTGCAGAATATGTAAGACAAAGGCCTCAGTTTGACTAACCATATCAGCAAAGGAATCATCTGCTCCCCACAGCTGATGGATTACAGCACCAGTCAGTCAGTGAGAACAGCTTTAAGCACCCCAATAAATCACACAGGTTCTAATATTATACAGCTATATGACAACCTGACCTATCAAAGTCTAATCAAGTAAACATGATGATCACCGCACTGCATCCACGGTGAATCAGGTTAAACGTCCGTATGACACTAACGCCTGTCAAATCCACAGTGGTGTACAATTTCCTGCAAGAGGACATTAACCTTAAATGACACCAAGGGACTGAGGAACAAAGTAAGGAAGAAAAAAATACCCATTGTGTCCTTTGTGAAAGTTCTCTCCACAGAGGTGAAAACACTGATTAAAGCTGCAGGAGCCCCGGAGAGAAACTAATCTGCAGTTAGTGAATATACACAGAGGAGACATTTAGGTCAAGCATTTGTTCTACTGTTTTGACAGTTGCCATTTCTTTTTTCCCCCAGCGCTGGTTATGATATCAACAACATAGTGTACAATTAAATGCAGGAAATAGATACCAGAGAAATGCAAAGAAATACGCATATGCAAACAAATTAAAAAGGCATAAAACATAGTACCTAGGATGATCACTAAAGTGAGATTGACTCTAATGCTGGTTTGCATAACACAATAAAATGACAGGTGAATTACTGTTTTTGTGGGGACACGTACAGCTCTCAGTTTGGATGTGGTGGAGGACCAGACGGTGCATGCTTTTCAAAAGTACTCCTACACTGTATGTATGATGCATAAGTAGAACACAGGTCATTTTGCATTAGTTGGCTCCACTGGACTCAAAAATGCTGTGACCTTTAAACCATTGCATGCCCTGCCACCTGTCAGAAATGAAGCTGTTAATATGCTTCTTACTATTAAGGCTGATGAATGGATAACACAGAGCTGCCTGAGGAGTAGCACCAGGAAGCATTTTGCATTCAACACCATGGATTCAATCAAAGGTGTTTGCTGATATTAAATGCACTCATCTTACACGAATGTTAGTTACTTAGGGCAGCAGAGACATGACAAGCTCATTTTCATAAAAAAAGTGCTAGTGTCAGCATTTTACTGTTTACAGTATCCCATACCTGGATGCACCAAAGAGGTCTAAAAGTGTTTTTTTGTGTGTGTACATGATGTCGAGTTGTACGTGCCACCCACTTTTGATTCAGTTAAACTTATTTATGTCTAGAGAAGACATAAAGTAAATCACTACCGAAAAAAATTGATGTGCTAGTAATAAAAGTAACAATCACTACAAATTAAGCATGAACTTGAACTGCTTAAATAATTAGTGCTCAACATAAAGGTCCTAAAATGTTCCCCCTCCTATTGTGTCTGTTTCTATTGACTCTGTCTGTCCAGCATATTTTGACAATTGCAATTTTTTATGTATTTATATTATACAGTCGTGTGAATTTATCTTTTGACATATTGGGGGAAACATTTGGTCCCTTAGGAAACAATGCCTGTAGATAAAGGTGATATCTATAAGGGGGGCGTACCAGTTGAAAAATCCACCTTGGAATTCAACTAAGACGCACCACAAGTAGCCACAGACACACAGCTCACAAGCCGCAATACAAAAAGGCTCTCTGGCACTAGAGCGCTCCTCTCTCTGGCTTTAAGCACTCGCCACAGAAATAGCTGCACAAAGATTTGTTACTCCAGGCTGGAGAATGAGCCAAATACATCCTCTGGAGCAAAATCACAGCAGGCCCTGCTAGGGTACCGATAACAGGCAGCTTTTCAGGTGAAGAGCCTCGTTAAAACTGAGCAGGTGGCTTACATGATGTAATTACTGCTATATTGGGCAACACTAGCTTCTGATGTATTTGATTTTAAGTTTAACTTCTTTTGCTATTTTTGTTCAGCAAAAAGTTGAGCGATTATCTTCAGGCATTATTTCAAAGATGACCTGGTTTTTGCTTGCTCCAGTATGTAATAAAAGCTAGCAATTTCCATGAGATATACTTACTGTGTCACACGACTGTAGATATATATATACATTAAGTTTATTGTTTATACTCTGTACGTGTCCTTCATTAAGACCTGAGAGAAAGGCCAACAACAAGATTGAGGTAGGTAACCATAATGCATCAAATCAGTACTTGTACAGCAAGTGACAACACTGAGCAGAGAGCCGGCGAGAGAAAAGCCCTGTAATTGTTTAGCTACCCAACAACCACCCATCTCCCTCAGCCAGCTCTCTGTCTGTGCTCGTCAGCATTCAAAGATATTATAAGCACCTGAAGCACATAGTCAGCGTTGACAGGAGGGAGAAGGCCGAGCAGCAAGTATAGTTTTGAGAAGAGTAACAGTAAACGAGCTTAACCGGCAACTGTTACGTCTACTGGGCACCAGAAGAGAAATAAAAGGCTACTGCTGCGTTTGTGAAGGAGGCTGGAAATGTGATGTGAAAACAAAATAAGAAAGTGATGCTGACACAAATATTCAGAAAAAGTTTAGAGATACACTGCTGTCAAAAAAAAAAATTAGAGCTTTTTTTGCTTTCTTTCCAGAGGTCAAAAACCGCTCTCATATCTCTGTTGTCAAAACTACAGTTAAATATTAGATAACAGGACAAAATAAAAGCAATAGCACATGCGTGCATTTAATACATAAATCTCTTCCAAATAGTTGTTTTTAAGCTTTGGCTTTTTTACATATTAAAAAAAAGATATATTTAATAGCATGTGTTAGAGAATTTAGATTTTTAATAGCTCATCTAAGCGTCTAAGAGACCGGGGATGGTTAACAACAATTTTGGAATTAGGGCTAGGCTACTTGCCAAACAGCTATGACCTTAAAACTGAGAAAGATCAAATGAGAGCGGTTTCATCTGCCAACAAGAAAGCCAATAAGCAGATTTTCCAGAAATATGATCCAAACTATTCGTAGACACGGGCCATTTTCTGTTAACATTTGTGCTCAATTTAGCTTTATCTTTTTAAAAACACATGACATCTCATCTCATGCACAGTTAGTCTTTAAGATGTCATTGACAATGCAGTGTATCTCTAACAGCCTTGTCATTCAACTGAAGCAACTACGGTGGAAAAAAGAAATTACAATCTTTAAAATAAAGTCAAATCTATCAAAAGGCTTACAATAGATTAGCATAATTCATACATATTTCCAACACACCGTAACCGTACAACATGTTATCAGTCTGTCATCTTGCATGAGGTACTGATGCTGTATCTACAAACACCATATTCACCAACAGAGGGAAGCCAGGACTTCACAAAGGGCCAAAAGAGGGTTTTTCATTATGCAATAAACAGACAAACAACAACAACAGCGACAACATCAACATTGTTATCTTGAGGTAGAACATTAATTTCAGCATTTGGAAGTGCTTTATGTTGGATACTTTTTTTTTGTTTTCTTTATTTTTCTGTTTTACTTCGACAAGCAGGAGAAGAGAGATGATTCTTGACATCTGAGGTAGAGCGGCACCTGATTTTGTCACTTCCAAACCAATTCCTCTGCATGTAAAGTAACTGTGAGCTCAGGGGAAGGTAAAGTCCCTAAAAGCTTCCCACTACACATTCATTCCGGCTGAGGTAGGTTTCTTTCTTTTCTTTCTATCGCAAGGTTCACGCAGTCTAAGTCTAACGCCTGCATGAAGGCCGAAAACTCATAAAAAAAAATGTCGAAATCACTGAAACAAAGTCCTGAGGCAGAATATATCGAATCCCTGGAAGAAGGCTGAGATCTTCTGTGAACAAGAAGGTGGAATCATTGGTAGGTGAGAGTAGGCAGCAGGAGTCTTTGACATCCACAGAAAAGTAGAGATAAGACCAATAACTTATAACTGCTTTGACATATAAGTGATAAAGATATAGTGTATATATTTATATATATACATATATTTATAAACTTAAAAATAAAACCATTGTATAACAAGGACATTCTGGGGCCTCTGTCTTAGGTGCTGCCCAACACCAGCAAATTAACCAAAGACCAAAACAAAAACTAAGAATTCATCGGGCTTCAGATATACAGTCCTAGATCCTCCAGAACTCCTTTATAAAAGAAAAAAGTCTTTGCACAAAAGGAATGACGACTTTGAAAAAACAACAACAATCTGTCAACCTGAGTGAGAGAAAAGTCTGCGTGGACACTGGACAGTGTCGTGTGAATTGGCCTTCATACATTATTAGCCTTGGTCCTGCTGAGCTGCTCCTGCTACAGGAGTCTCTCGGAATTGGGTTTCCCTCTCCACGGCAAACTCATCCAGCGGTATCGTAGACAGCTGGGTGTTATTCAGCATGTAGGAATCAGACTGAAAACACGTGCAAACAATCAGACTGAGTATATTTCATTTAGTTTCAGCTTAGATAGAATATACTTTTTTTCCTTTAACATAGCTTTCCTCACTCTTTTCACTCTGAGGACCTACCATGCACATTTCTCTTGTGTTCGGCTGCATGAAAAGGCTCTCGAGCTCATTGCTGTCAACCGCTTTCTTCCTCGCCGCGCTGCCATTGACCTCCATCTCTCTTCTGGCAGCCCCGTTAAGCCCAGAGGCTCCCTGGGAAGACGAAGAAGAGTCCACAGCAGCGCCGTTCCCTGCCTGGGGGGTGGCCTGAACTGTCTTACACATCATTAATCTGGGGATTACACGAACATGCACACATTAAACGTTTGCCTGATTCTATACACACGATAGAAATAGACCCTTTAACAGCAACTATTGGCAAGTTATTTCACTGGCACCATTAACTGCCGCATGAATGTGCACGTCGTGCTAGTTCTGACCTGCCACGGTAGCTGAAGACGAGGAAAAGCACGCAGAAGATGATGCAGGTAATGCCGATGTGAATGCCGATTATGATGCCCGTGGTGGATGTTTTGCCCTGCTCATCTTTCACACAGTCGCACGGGCCGTCCAACACTGAGGAGATATTGCACACAACACGGTCACATCACAGCTGGGTGAGCTTGGACTGTTTATGTGGCATGAAGGTCAACTTGACTGATACAAAAGATGTTATGTGAGACTAATCTAGTTTCATGCTCCGTATTGATGTGGGCAGTGTGTAGCGGTGTGAAAATATTTCCATATTTGGTGGGTCACTGCAGTGGTATAAGGGGTACTGGCAACAAGTGAAAACATCTCTCCTGTGAGATTGATATACGGTCATATTTAGCTCAAATCCACCCTGTACTCCAACCACGTTTAGCCCTTATTTTGAGTGATGATTCTTGTGATTTATTGGGTTTTTCGAGCTGTCATCTCAGCTAAACCATGCCTCAAGTCCTGGACCAGTCTGATAAAGATTAAACTTGGAATCCAAGTAACAGAGAAACAACTTTGTGGAGGATGGCTTTGGTGATGTACACCCACAGCATGCTAGATGATGCAAGATTTGCTTGGCCTTCACTACACTTCCCCAGACTGCTCGTAGAATCTTGCAGCCCACACTGGGCAGACCTTTTGTGTTAAAGGTCCACTTCTTCCAAGATTAAGTGGAACGATAGAAATGCAGCAGCAATACTTGAAAAAAAAAACCCAGCGAATCATTTTTAGTGAGGATGAAGTGAGTCAGGTATGTCAGCTCATATGCGCCATACTGAGGATCAGAGGGCAGAAATCATTTGATGAGCCTGTGTAGGCCAAAGTCTACACTTTGCAGACAGATACGAGATTGGGAGAAAGAGAAAGAGGCGAGAGCCCCAGTAAAGATACTCTTTTTATAGCAAGATCAAAGGAAGGCGTGATATAACTGTATTTCTCTTTATCTTTGTAGTACATTAGTCTCTTGTATTCAAAAAGCATACCTCGAGAGATCCAAATTGCAGGATTGGCCAGGACTTTTCAATTTTCTACATTAATATTGGGCGAACACTTTTTCTAAATAAATATACTAGACAAACAGACCCTCTGTGATCTAGTTTTTCTCGCTGGCATCACTGAAAGATTAAATCCTGTAGTTCAAAATGCATTAACTCAAAATGCAGATCCAATAAAGAAAACATTTAAGTTTTTCAGAGACACTTTGCTTCTCTCAAATGACCTTTAACCATTTATTTCCACTCCGACAGTTCATTCTGGGATTCAGATCCTGAGTCCTGGTTTTGGATTTGTCTTATTTGCTGACCCATCTTGGAATGACACGCCATTCATTACTTTTTTCTTACATTTCCAGGCAAACATTTATTTTTCTTGAAATATTTTTCATCCTACCTAAATACCGTCAGAAAGACTTATCACATCAGGCTCACAAAATCAATCGAAATAAAAAGGATTAAACCCGTGGACACGTAGTCTATGATATATAGAGATGATGCATATGGGAAGCCTCTCCACCTCTGGAAATAGACATTGGTGAGATAATCAGATGACCTGTGGGACAGCGCCATCTCACTAATCCATACATCATCATGTGCATGATGATAATATTTGATTTATTTTTTAATTCACATCATAGTATTTGATTCAAGCTTCAGTTTTGTTTTTCCAATGAAACAATAAATGCATTTCTATTATTCTCAGTTTATTATTTTCCTTTTTGTTAGGTGTATTGTTATAATCTTTTTTCTCCACTGTCTGTCTTCCTGAGATTTTTTTGTCCTTGGACAACGTGATATGGAAATGTGGGCAGACTGTACATTTCCATATATCCACATTTCAAGATGACTGTATTTTAAATGATGGAAAAATGATAAAGAAAAATTCACCTGATTTGGCCACTGCCTCCCGAAGTGAAACAAATCGTATGGTGGCATTCCCGTCTCCATGCTGGTTGTGAGCAATCAACTTTATCTCATAGACCAGTGAGGAGTCTGAACAAAAGGAAACAAAGAAAGCAATCAAAACTAAGCACCACGAGCTGTTAGTGACACATATTTTTAGCTCTTGGCAAAAACAACTATGTAAACCCACTAAAGTGCATTAACAAACCATTCTGCATCACAGGCCCGCTCATCAGCGCTTACGACGCGTGACGCTAATTACCAATAAAAGCAATGATACAGTCAGCTGTCATGTCTCACCCAGATGAGTGATGTTGTACTGGGTGACGTTGCGAGGGAAGGCGATGGGCCCAGTGAACAGTGGTGTGTGCGCTCTCCTGTAATACAGTCTGAAGCCCTGAGGCTGGCCCATCTTGGAGGAAGACTCCCATGTTGCTTGTACAACACTACCGTTCACCACCTTTGTGTAGAGGGAAGGTGGAGCTGGCACTGCAACACAAAACAAAATGTAAGCCAAAGTAGTTAAACAACTATCAGAAATTTGATCAGGTGTGGGAAAAATAAAATGTGAGCAATAATATTTTTACTTTTTTCCTCAGGATGAACAAGCTCTAAAATATAAAGCAATGAGAGCTGCCCAATTTGTCTTATGTTTTATGGATGTTCTGCAACAATTAAGGTGAAATCGTGTGTTTTACCTGTGCTACAAATCTTGTGGGAGTCTTGATATTTCTAATTTTTTTTTTTTCCGCCAACTCACCCTCTCCGTGAGTGCTCTCTGTGACACTGTCCGAAGGTTTGCTGGCCCCATGGGATGTGTAGGCCTTCACATAGAAGGTATAATTGGTGGAGGGCTCCAGGTCCCTGATGATCTGCTGCAGCGTGACCTTACTGACAGCCTCCTCGTATTCCATCTCCGCCGAGTCTGAAGGAAGAAGGGTGGAGGGAGAAGAGGGGGAATAAAAGAAAGGAGGAGCCAAATTTTGAAACGATTTGTAAGAAAAATAGGAAAGACATAATTGGGAAAAGGAAGAAAAATGGAAAATAATATGTTTCTATTAGCACTTGTGCTTACTGCCCACTTCAGTGGGTTTTATCAAAGCATTTACAGTATTTAATAGCTAATTTAGTATCGCTCTGGGCCTCAGGGTGAATTGCAGGGGCGGCATAAGAAGATGGAGGGAGGAATCGGGAGAGTTGTTCAGGATGGGTTAAAGCATTTTATTGCTTTTAATTCAGCAATTCATCCAACCATAACCACTATCTACATCTAGCCCTCAATCCATTGGGCCACGCCACGCTGGAGAGGAAATTACAGGAAATACTATTAGTCGTCTCCCAGATCCCTTAATGATCAGTTAATAGATCAACTGAGGGGAACATCAGCAGGTGCTACAATGGTCTCCCCATAAAAACAAGTAAAAAAACATACACAGTTAATTGTACCATACCCACAAGGTAAAGAAAATAAATAAATGACACATGCATTTATCAAGTAGGCATGTAGGGACTTTTCTAGACACCAACTGACAGCGGAGAACCAATGTAAACATCCAAAAAAGTTGGGGGTCAGAGATCAGTCAGTCTGTAACCCCCTAACACAGAGTGTTAAGTTGATTCTGTTCATCTGGACGTAGCATTTTCAATAGGAGACACTTTTCATCATCCAAGTGACTTCTTCAGTGCAGGTTTCCCCACCAGCCGACACTGGCACCATTTGAGGCAAAGTCGGTTTCATGACCTTTAATAAGTAAATTGTCATGATTATTGACCAATGACCATGATCTATTTGACTATTTGCAGAGAACAGTCACAACATTGTAGGATGGTGAACCTACAATGTTTCACCATCCTACAATGGTGGATTCTGAGTTGGTCTTTCCCTTCTCACGTAAATGGCATCGTGGACTCAAAGCTCAAACTAGCCTTCCTCTCTGTCCCGGATGTGTGCATCACAAATAAAATGCAGATATAGCAAATATGCTATAAATTAAAACTCATATATGGAAATTTTTTGTGAGAAGGTTTAATAAACACTCCGGCACTTATTTCATGGTTCAGGCTTTAAAGGGCTAATCTACCATTTTGCAAAGTTGATTTCTCCCTGGAGGTTTGAGGTCACGTTGTTGAATTTTGCAAACAGTTTGATTCAAGGTGTGTGTTGGTTGCATCTTGTGAGAAAGGAAAACTGAAAATCACCACAAAAACAAATTATCCTTAAATATTATGAAGCTGACATGTGAAAACAGCTTCTTGTTGTTTTTTGATTTCTTTCCTTTCTGTAGACCTTGGATCCACCTCTTTGTTTATCTTTAAACAAAAGTATGTGTCAAGGTAATTCAGTGTAAAATACTAAAACATGAATTTTCCATAGGCACCATATCACCTTGGTCGTTGTTTCTTGTTTCTCATTTAATATTGACGCGATAACTCTTCCAAAGTCTGACACACCAAACTACACATGAGATTTGACATCCCTCATACTCTACTACTAGAAACCTGCGCTTACCACTAATGAAGGGTTTTACCTTACCAATAATTTGTATGACTGTTACAACGATGGCTGCTAGTTTGAAGTGGCGTGATAAATAAATGAAATAAACTGAAGTAAAGCATTAGCCTGAAGTGATGTGTGCGTGCGTGTGTGTGCTTACAAATCGCTTTTGTGCCTCAGGACCATCTTTGCCTGTGTCAGTGCCGTTCCTCATCATTTCATTACTGTAGCAGCTTATTTACATAATTGAATTATAATGAAAGTGTGGCAGCGTTCTCTTGTTTGCTGCCATTTGTAGTTATGCGAATGAATTTAGCCGCATCCATTCCTAATTCTTCAGTGAAAATGTCATGGGGCTCCTCAAACACTTATTTACTTTCAGAGCTGATTTATTCCACGTTAAGAGGCCTGTGTTTTTTCTGCCTCCTCTCATCTCACCTGGCATGCCTTTTGACACTGACATCATGTCACACTTGTTTTAACTAAAGCTTTGCTTTAAACTGTATCTGGATCTTCAAGAAGCCCCACCTGAGGTCCGGCGGATGTGGAGCACATAACCAATGATGTCCTGAGTGTTTTTATCAGGTTCCCTCCAGGACACCTGTATGGTGGTGGGGGAGAGGGCCTCTGCTTCCACGTGGGTGGGAACGCCAGGCAGTCCATCAGCCCAGAGCACCGTGAGGCGGGCACTGGCCTGCGTAGAGCCCGCGCTGTTCTCAGCGATGCATTGGTAGATAGCCTCGTCATTCTGACTGATGCCATATATTGTCAGTGTGCTGTGGAAGCAGCAGAGGAGAGAAGCAGGAAGCAGAGAGTGTGGGAAAGAAGAAAGGAAACAAGGAAGTTTAGTTTCTCTGGTGCAAATGTGGAACATAAGATTCTTACTATTGCTTTACTAGCAGTGCAATAGCTGCACCTCGTGTTTGAGCAGGTGAATTCGCTGCCTTAAATTCTAACTATGAGGAATTTAGGTGCCTTCTTTAGCCTTTAAACCTATCATGTTGATTCAGTGCCAGTGATAGCAGTAATGCTTCTTACAAACTGTAAGAAAGAAACTGTTCTGTATTATGTGACTCACATATTTGAAGTTTAGATGAAATGCTACAAAAACTGTTAAAATCTGGGGAAAGTAACTGCCCATGTTGGCTTAAAAAAACTAAAAAAACAGGAGTTGCAAACATTTTTAAGTTTAGATTTTGAAATTTTCTGCTCACAGCATCAACAACATATCTTCTTTAATTATAGCATCGGGGGCAGACCCATGGGGTGGCCATGGCAACCAGACTATAAAGTCTGACCTCCACACAAGACCAGTGGTAATGACTGGTTTTCTCCTTGGAACTTTCTGTTTACAGAACTGTTTCTCTACAGCTACTTTTCCTTCATGTACTCATTTAAACAGTGAACTTTTTAAAATTGTAAATATCTTATGAGCTTTACAGTATCAGCAACGGTTCACAATTAAAAAGGAAAAAAATGTAAATCGTGTATATTAAATAAGAGCGAGTGTTAACAAACAAAACCCCAAAATACAAAAACTGTTTTTCCTGTAGCGTTTTACCTCATCTCCATGCAAGAAATGAGCTCAACCTCCCCACCAATATAAAAATTGTCTTGCTCCAACACTGTGTAGTATTCTCTGTACCGCTGTCCAAACATTACTACTTATTTTCACAATTTTAATTTTCAAAACCAACTTTTGACAGTTTACACACATAAATTGCAAGAATAACGTTGGAACATTTTTTTTAAGTTGTCATTACACAAGTGTAGCACACCGTAATGTCTTTGTCCAAGAGAGCTGGTAGATTAAAGAGTGCTTAAGCTGCTAGCTGAAAACATCAGCCATCTATACAGTAACATGCATCTCTGATGGGCAATGTCTAGACAAGTCCCTCTAGGCTCCAGCGCACCTCGAGACTGAAGTCTTTATATGTCATAAACTAAAAAGTAGTGTTTTTAAATAAAGTCTCAAGAGGTATTCATGCTTGAATAAATCCATTTAATGTAGTATATCTTTCTCCTGGTAAGGACCACACAGAACAAAAGATGACTGCGACATAAAGTCAAGAGCACGAGTTACTGTGTTCAGCTGGGTGAGAGAAAAAGTGATTTGTGGCACAGACAGCAGGCAGCAGCAGTAAGAACAGAAGGTCCTCAATCATGCGGAGCACACACTAGATTCATCATGAACTGAATCTCCCATGGCAGTAGATAAATTTATATCAGTGCTTCAAAAAAATCAAATTTGCCCACATCGGTATAAACTGTGACATTTCCATACACACATGTGAACTCTACCTATGGACACACACAAACACGCACACACCTTTCTATCAAACCTCTGACACGCTGCTCTTTGTCCTCATTTTTCTCTACTTCTATCGCTTCCCTCCTACCTGGGTTGTCCTCAGTTATAGAATAAATATAGGGGAGCACTGTGTGTGTGTGCATGTGTTTACCTTATGTATGTACATGTGTAGGTTGTGTAGGTGTTTTTAGACAAGAATACATAATCCACTTTTCACATTCTGCCTGTCTTCAAGCAAAAGAAATAAATAGTAAAACATTTAACATACTACGGAAATGAGGCACTGCAGTGTAAAGCATTTCTTCATGTCATTGTTATGTCAAGGCCATTTCTGCTGTATTTAAAGTATAATATATGCTGAACAAAACATGAATATGAAATGGACTGAGCTATACCTTGAAGATGGTGCACCCCTTGGTCATATTATTTCTCGAGTTCAGAAGCATTTGCCAGATAAAGGGAAGTAAACTGTCGGGTTTGTGGCTCTCACGCTGTGTTTTAACTTTAAGCGAGGAAACTGAATGCAAACTGCAATATCCCGCTACTCCAGTTTGTATGAGTTGGTACAGCAGAATGTGACTTTTCTTTGATGAACAGGAAGCATTATATTAAATAAACTTTCCTCACAATGCTGCTATGAGGAAAAGAAATCAAAATATAGATGGGCTATTAGAAAGTAATGTGTCAATCTTGAACTATCCCTCTTCTCTTTATATTTTGCAGGAAAAATGGGAAATAGATGTAGTGATTTAACAGTTCTAACAACTCTATATATTTTTATGTGATCACCTTTATTATTCAATGAACTCGCTTAGGCAAGCTTTCCTGTAACTTATTGGTTGGTCTTTAGGAATAACTCCTGACATTCAAAGTTTCAAATTTCATCACTCCATCAGACCTCATCCATTTGCTTCCGCTTATCCTTTTTTAGGGTCGCGGGGGGCGCTGGAGCCTATCCCAGTTGACATAGGGCGAGAGGCAGGGTAGACCCTGGACAGGTCGCCAGTCTGTGGCAGGGCTAACACACGGAGACAAACAACCATTCACTCCCACATTCACACGTATGGGCAATTTAGACTGATCAATTAACCTATCCCCACTAACTGCATGTCTTTTGCCTGTGGGAGGAAGCTGGAGTACCCGGGGAGAACCCTGGCAAACACAGGGAGAACATGGAAACTCCACACAGAAAGATGGTGGATGGATTCCTGATGGTGGAATTTAGGCCCTTCTTGCTGTGCGGCAACACTGCTAACCACCATGCCACCGTCCTGCCACGGTGCTGCCATCACACCTATTGCCACTAATTTTCTGTCCAGTTCTTGTGTAATTTGGCAAAACTCAGCCTTTTATTCCTGTTTCCCTTCCTTAAGAATGGCTTCTTGACAGCCAGCACTAGATGGATCAACTGAAGAGCCAGATGCATCTGTTAGGTCTGTGTCAGGTCTTTGCTGCTTATTCAGATACCCTTCATCAGTTTTTTAGGCCTGCCACTTCTTCTTTTGTTTTCCACTTGTCTGGTTTTATCAGATTTTTAAAGGACATGCTGCACACCATGTCTGACAAACTGTGTTACTGTTCACAATTTTCATAGAGTCGCATAGATGGGAACAAATTATGTGTTTTGTGACAGGCTCGTCCTGTGCTTTGTGCTTTAAGATAGAATTTGTTTTGGTTGTTATGTGTAGACACAACGCAGGTTCATCCTTTGAGTAAGGTGCCCTTTTTATGGTGACTTATGGTTTAGGGGTCAGTGTTAAATGGCTTAACAAACAACAACAAATTCCTCTAAAAATTTTATAAGGAATGGACTGAAAACGAGTGAAATAGCAGATATTGTCCAAAGACCCCGGTAACATTACAGGGAGTGCAGAATTATTAGGCAAATGAGTATTTTGTCCACATCATCCTCTTCATGCAT
>NW_005187412.1:4824887-4827781 GCF_000239375.1 Pundamilia nyererei | reverse complement strand
TACATTTCATAAACACATGGATGGACGCTGTTAGCTGGTCACTTGTGAAATTCCACAACTGCTGTCAAAACCTGCTTTATAACTTCCAGGAGGAAAGCTCTAGATGCTTTAGACATTTTAGAGCAGGGATGTTAGTTAATGGGGCACAGTCAGTCGACTTTGATCCTATATGTGTTGTACTCCCCCCCCCCCCAAAAAAAAGGTGAAACATCTTCAAGAAACTTGATGATTTATATGATTATAAAAAAGCCGCAAAATTTCCGCTTTTTGTTACTTGATGCAGAAAATGGTCAAATTTAACTATTTGTCTGTATTTTACTTCTTTAAAAACAAACCAAATAATTGCAGGAATTTGAATCACTTTCACTTCACTTCACTTTCCAGATGTTCCAGCTATTAATAAGAACCAACTACTAATAACTTATATGTAATTTTCATTTCACATCTTTCATTATCAAGTTCCTGTTTGATCTTGTAATCATATTCATGAAGATTTGCTTTTTTATCTCTGTTAATTATCACTGCACAGTGATGACTGCATTAATTTAGGTATAATGATTTCAGTGCTGATGCACTTAATGTCTTGCACTTAATTTTGGCTTAATGTCTTTAGTTCAGCCTCAGTGTCATTTGACAGTTTAGTGACACGATGTTTCGTTTCTGAGGTCTTTTTTTCTCTCTGTTGCTTCAGCTGGAAATCTAAATCACATTGCTTTTTGTATCAGATCACTGCTGAGGAATGATGTGACAGATGGCGGATGTTTAGATAACTACGTCACAAGTATTTGTAAAGACCAAGAGGAACAAAACATACCTTTTCATTCCAGGAAACTGTATTAGTTATTGAAGAAATTCTCTGCAAGGTTTGATGCTGCTTATATGAACTCATATATGGACAACTCTCCTATCTCTACACATTAAAAGAAACTTTTTCCCATTTTCATGCACACAAGTTGATGAAAGGTTTTACAAGTGGCATGCATTAATGATGTCAAGGTTTTCAGCACCGACTGATTTTCTAACAGCAAATGTGGTTCAGTAGCACAGAAAACTGAATGCAGCAAAAGGAAACTTTTAATTAACGGAAAAGTTTGTGTGGTCGTTTTTTAAGCAGCTGTGATCGGACTTTGGAGGTGTGCAGCCTCACGCCTGTAGCTCTTCATCTAATAGCTCACTGTGGCTGCTCCGTCTTCTTGATCCATTACTCCCTGCAGTGTTACAAATTGATCCACTGTCGAGAAATACTAAAAATGACTTGTTTTATAGATGCACTGTTGATGAATGGCAGCGGTAAATGCTAAGCTTACTCAAATTGAAACCTTTGAAACCTTCGCCATGTTCAAATACTTTCTGACTCAGTTTCTTTTCAAATAGATCGGTCTGTATTTATAAGCAACACCTCACCAACGATCCAAACATATGTGAAGGGGAAAAGCGAGTGACAGAGTTGAAAACACACGGGAGGTGTATGGCCTAAATTTGGACTGTTTGCTTGTCTCATTGGAGCTCCTGAACTGAGCTGTCCCGTCCTGACAGGTTGACACCATCATTTACTCATCAGTTCAAGGTCACTTCACAGATTGACAGATAAGGCTGTGGACCGGGGCGGGATAGCTGACAGTGGGGCTTTGGGTCTGTTGTTCAGCTGCTAAGGCTGTGTTTACTCTCCGTTGTCTCCGAGCAGCACCCCATCAAAAGCCAGCTTTGCCATTCTGGATTCAGTGAGAGTGAAAGGAAGAAGAAGAAGAAAAAAGTCTGGGGACAAAGAGAGAACAGGAGGAAGAGGTGGGGAAGGGGGGAGGGGAGGAGTGATGAGCTGTCTGTGGCCTGAGAGGAGGGAAGGGCCCAGGGATATGACTGATTACAGGCGAGGTCAGAGTTCAAGGCCAATGCTCAGGCCAGAGCTCGCTGTAAAGTGGGCAGGAAAGGGGGATGTGGGGCACAGAGAGGGGCCTGCAAACAAGAAAGGCAGGTCTTGGTGAAAGAAAGTTAAAAAAAAAAGAAAAGAAAAAAAAACCCTTTGAAAGGATTCTGCTACAAAATGACCAGGTTTGTGTGGTGCCCTGTTCCTTCAGATGTTGGCTATTAATTTGAAAATACACCACGCCTCTCACACACAATTGAAAATGTTCTTTTAGTTACTACATAACTTTCTAAACAGATGAAAAAGGATTGTTAGTCGATCTGAATGATTAAAATTTAATGATTTTTGTCATTCTTCTCTTTTTTTTTTACCACAAGGGAGAATTTAATTTTCATCCACTGCAGTAAAACTAAACAGGCTGACTTTCAACCTCTCAATTATTAAACTGTCGGAGATCACAGCTTGTGTTTGTTGAGGGATCACACACGGCAGCTTTGGTGATGTAAGAACAATGTATAATGATCCAACTCTGAGAGGGTTTAAATAACCAGGATAGCATATTTCACAGGAGGCTGGCCAGCAAACACTAATAATGAAGGGGCTTCATAATAATGCTGGCAGTGTGTGTCTGTGGTGTCACATTTGTTGGGTTGTGTCAGGAAGAACACACGCCTCGCGTGTTTACAGAAGCAGCCAATCAGCTTATTTCTGACATCACCGCATATTGCCGACACAGCCTCGTCGGTTTCCTGCATTTGGTGAGAAAAGCGTTCGTGCGGCTGAGGAGTAAAGGGCATCACACTTGTGAATTGTCATGTTGGATTATGTGTGAGTGCAAAATGAATGATGGCATGCACCGTGGGGCTATTTTGCACATACAGACTTGCTTTTTGATTAATGTGTGTGCGTGTGTATGAATGAAATGCACAATCGATTCCCCTTCCTTCCCTCTTTGCTCTTGAAGGTCAGCATCATGAGAGTCGGCAGTGTGTGTATATACTGTTACACCGACCACACACATTAATTAAAA
>NW_005187412.1:4780139-4824401 GCF_000239375.1 Pundamilia nyererei | reverse complement strand
TTTGGCCCACTGTGTATTTGAGTTTGACACCCCTGCACTACATGGTCTTTCAGGCTCTCGGTAAAACTCACCCCACTGTGAATTGCCAGCTGAGTGAATTTAATATACAGCTAAAATCTGCAAGATGTTTATACCTCAGTGGGAAAGTCACATGTGTTTTTACCCTTTTGCCCTCAAATGTATACACATGAGATATAATGAGTGCAGTAGATGAGTAATCTTATGTAATTATGACTAAAAAATGTTCTTTTTAATATCCAGAGATTGACTAATGAATCTAAAAGTGTTCAGAATTTTTCTCCACATCATCAAATCTTGGCAATTAATGCATGATTAATCTTAAATGTAGACATAACCTTCAATTCAGTTCTGTCCATGTTTATTTATATAGCACCAATTCACAACAACAGTCGCCTCAAGGTGCTTTAAGGTAAAGCTTCACCTTTACCGTATAGCACCTTGAGGCGACTGTTGTCGCTAGTATTTGGGGAGAAAACCCTGACAATCAGACGAGCCCCAATGATCAAGGACTTTGTGATGGTGGGAAAGAAAAACTCCCTTTTAACAGGATGAAGGATTTTGTGACCTGAATGTGTTTTACTAGGTAGGAGTTAAACCAAGTGATCAAGACCATAAACTCACCAGGAAAGACTTTACAGAGGATGTAAATCAAGGGAGAAGTCAAACATGTGTCTCACAATTTTCTTTACCATCTTATTTAAGTTGCCCCCTGCTGGCCACTATAAAGAATGCAGACTTGAGGCACTGGCTTCACTCTGCAGACGACTACACCCATCTTTTCAATACAGGCTATGTCATTTACAGAGGTTTTTTGTTTAATTATAAAAGGTTGACTAATTCATAATTTTTTCAGCATAAAGGACTTTCCCCTCCTACACTCACCAAATTATTTTAGCAAAATATAACTACCGAACAAATATACAGCATCTGTGAGGGGAAAATTATACAAGGAACATATAATATAGATTCTGGATTTACTACTGCTTGAGCCTTGCAACATATGTTTATATATGTTATCTGTCAGTCAAAGAGAAAATTTTCAGTTTCTAAGCACAAATTTCAACATGATTCAGTTGTTTTCTAAATGTGAGAATTTTTTGATTTTCATTAAACAAACTCCCTGAACAGAAAGAGTTTAACATTACACTGCAGACAGACAGACAGTGCAGAGTCTTAAGATGCACAACAAGCTGCTCGGTTCTCTAAATAGCTGATTGCAATTCCTGTTTAACCAGCTGAGTTTGTGATGTAATTAGCTAATGGGAGATCTCAAGCTGAGGCCTGCCTCCTTAACCAATCAGATGGTTTGCATAAGATTCATGTAACAGCAGGTCATGCAGTAATGGTGTAGAGTAGAAATACTGTAATGCTCTGGCTACCCTTTTTCTTTTTCTCGTCTCATCTATTCTTCCTGCCAACTCATCACTTCTCTATTGAACACAAAGTGAGATTCATTTTTCTCACTTTTTCACCACATCTAAGTCTGGCCTCTCATTTATATCTTCCCACTCTTCTTTCCTTCTTTGTTAGCCCCTCAGTCCATCTCGCTGACAAATAGAGACTGGTGGAAGGCAAGTAGGAGTGCAGCAGTGTGTGTGAGCGATGAAGGTGTCTGCTCGCATCACTCACTGCGATGTAGTGTGAGTATTGATTCTTTTTGTTGCATACTGACTTCATATTTTGTATAATATGAATAATAACAGCATATAAGGATAATTGGAGTATCGCAGGTTGAAGTTATGCCTAGCAGTGTTAAGAAACAGGCTGGAAACTTTGGGTTTCTCCAGAAATATCATAAAATCAAGCATGGTTTTTAAAAAAAACCCAACTCTTGGCCATGAAGTGTTAACAGCCAAATATACTATATGGCCTATATATATATATATATATATATATATATATATAGTTTCTGCTGTAAAATGTAGCCTTTACAGTGCACACATAAAGACGCAAAAATAAATTGAGGCTCACGCCTTGGCAGGAACATATTCCAGCAGCTGCTGCGTTATAGAAGCAACACAAATGTGGTGAAAATGAGCATTTGATGATGCCAATGATCAGATCAAGGCAATAGCAATTAATACTGACAACCATATTAGTCCTGTTAGCTGGGTGCAGCTTTGTAAGTGACGGCTGGAAAGAAAGAAAGAAATCTGATCTGTGATAAATGCAGTTATCACGTTATGTAACAGCCCAGATGATGATGACTTAATGAAATCGCTGTAACATGTGACAGATTCGTTACAGATCATTTTTAAGAAGAGTTTTTGGGTTGTCATTTTTGTTTTTCATGTAAATATAATATCATAAGCATATGCGGGTTTTTTAAAGCTATAAATAAGTTAATATGAGTTAATAAGTTAATAAGATCCTCTGTAGGTTGTTGTACACGGTTCAAGTGGCAATTTCTATGGGAGGAAATGCACTTGACATTTTTGTTGGGCTGCCTAAAGTTTTAGGTGAGGAAACAAACAGCTGTTTAAACAAATTTATGGTATCAAAAGGGACCATTTTGTAGAAAACCTCTGACAGAATGAGCAAAAACTGAGCAAACTGTCGTACTACAGAGCTCTGTGCCTCTGTGAGCATTTATGTATATATGAATAAATTTGAATATGATTAAAGTAACATTTTTTTGTTTTTTTGTTTACCTGTTGTTGTTTCTGAGTTTGACGTGCCCCCCGGGCTCCAGAATCTGCCCGTTCTTCAGCCAGGTGAGCTGCGGCTCAGGCTCACCCCGTGCTTGACAGGTGAAGATAGCGGTGGTGCCGACGGGGCGGGCGATGGACTGTGGAGGCTGAACGAATTCTGCTGGAGCTGTAAGAGAAGGCAGACTGAGAATCAGATCGAGTAACCTCAATCCGTCAAGCAAAAGATGTTGCTGGATAGATCGGTGCCAGAAAAATAGAAATACAATTTTGGCAGAATTAAGAGGTGCAGAAAAAGAAAAAGCCAAAGGGTGAGAATGAGGAAGGGAAAATATGAAAGCCTAGTGTATGCATGAATGGTATAAATACTGCTGTAGAGATATAATTCAGGGTCAGTTGGCAGGATTATGATAGACACCAGATCAATGCAGATGCAGGAAAAGGGGGAAGCAGGAAATCGAGATAAAGCCATAAGACTTGTGCAACCAGAGCAATACTTGGGAGTAATTTGCCTTAAAACAGCAGTTCAGTTTTTATCATATCTGCTCTCATCACTTGATTCAGGCTTCCAGCCATTATTCATTATTCAAAATGGCAGGTGCTCTATTTTAATTTAAAGAGTAATTAAAATTATTCCTGCTGGATTATAATTTTCTACGTTGGTGCTTTTGAATTATCTCCTCTGTGCTTATAATTGTCCCAACAGATGTAAGTGATCTGACAGCCTAATTTATTTATGACAACATTAGCCGAGAAAATTTGATGGTATTATATATACGCGGGTTTATATAATGCCTTTACTGGAGGCGTATCATGATGCCTTTAGTAAAAAATACCACACTGTTCCACCTTTTTTTTCTGTCCCTGTCATTTTCTTCATCATCATCAAGGGAGGATGAGCAACCTGAGAAAACCTGAAATAGCTTGAACACAAATACCGTGAGATCAAAGTGACTGAATCAGAGAGGTGACTCTTAAAGAGAAACTTTTGGACCTATAATTTGATGGGATTATAAGATTACTTAAAAAAAAAAGTATTAAAAAAGGTAATGAGTAATGTGCAACAGATTACTGTTTATAAAAAAAGGCTGCACTTGTTTTAAATAGGTTAAGTAATTTTAGCTGGCTCTCTTAGGGACAGCACATTTATGACATATATGGAGTATTGAGGGCTACATATTAAAAGTCCAAACTAAGAGGAATGAATGAAGAAATACAGTATTGTGCAAAAGTCTTTAGTCACGTCTTAATATTTTGCTTCCAATGGAGCTAGACTTTCTTGTCTTTTTTTAAAGCGGTCATGAGCCATAGTTCCTGTAAAATGGACCTAATATGCTCATTTTTATGCATATTTTTAATTCTTGGCATCTATTAGTGTACATTTACATGATATACTTTTTTGAATAATCCTTATTTATCCTATACTGGCCCTTGATGACCCTCAGTTCACCGTGTCTTCTGTTTGACTGCCTCTAGCAAACAGAAGGTTTTAAACAGGCGCTGCGCTGGCCAGAGCTGTACGCTTGAGATAAACATATTAACCACATCCTGCTTCTACTGACATCATATAGCCAAGAGTGGGAAAAAATCCCTCGAAATAGGGTCTTACACATACGCTGGCCTTATTTGAAAGTTTGGCCATATATAACGTGGGCATCCACCACTCTATGTGCCTTTATTTGACAAAAAAATAAAAAATATATATACTAGGAACAAGTCAAACAGGTCAACTTTAAAAGATCTGTCACACTTTCGGTTGTCAAGTTGAATTCCTGTTTATTTTGTTTTCCCCGCTCTTCTGCCCTCCTTCTTGTTCCAACACTAATAAATAAAATGTTGTCTGACACTTTCTCAATGTAAGCATTTTCATTCTTCCCAGTGGAAAAGCTAAGGGGCCGTTAGGCACTTGAATGAGGGGGGCTGACAGCGTGAGATGGTCCTTTCATTCATCTCAGTCCTTCCCAGCTTCATTGTCTGTTTTGTGCACACTTGCTGTGTGCTTTGAGGGCTGACTTGAAGGTGAAGGTCAGAGGGAGCTCAGGAAGGCATTGATTTGCACCTGTAAGGGTGTGGGGTAAGACCGTGAGCACCAGCTATCCATCTTACGCTTGTTTTTCGCTTCTTTGGCCGCTACAGTTTTACTCTTTCATTCTTTGTTTCTCTCTTCTCTCTTTTTGTACCCCAAAGGAGCCAACATAAATCCAGCTTGTTTACTGTGTAAGTGCTTTTTTAAACTGTGACTGTCTTCTTAGCTTTGTGCTTATTGAAGTTCCTAATCAGTGACAGCCACTGAAGCCCTCTTATAGTAGCTTATTATCTATAGAATAATGAGAATTACTAATTAAAGCACACTATTCCATCATAACGGAGCAGTTCTAACACATGTGTTTATGTGTAGTTAATGAGGCATTTGTTGTTTCCTTAAATCAATAACAGAAACCAAAAACAGACAGCGGCACATCATGAATGTCCACATCTTTTTATCCTTAGCAGGTGAGGGGCTCGTCGCAGACTTGACAAGCAGATGAAATGAAATATTGTTTGCGATCGATGCTGCTATAGGCTGGAGCAAAGTATGGTCCGTCTGATCAATATGTGAGTGAGGCAGACACTGGATGTTTCCTGCTTGGTGGCAATTAATGCACAGGGCAGCCCACACCTGCCATATCCTTTTGGTCAAAAGCACCTGTCTCTTAACACTAACATCAAACACCTTCATGATACTGGCTCCAGCTCTGTGGAGAATAGATGAAAAGAACAACAACATTTCAATCAAAATGTTAGAAAGCACACAGAGAATGAAACTTCAAAGGACTATATTTCTTCTGCATGCTGTGGCAGAGCAACAGATTATTGACCTTTAAGTTTTTGTCTAATATTAAAGTTCCCCACATTACATAAAGTATATTTTCTTTAAAAAGACTTATAGGATGTATTAAGAGTTGATTTGTCTTGTTTTCACATAACCTGTACATACAGTAGTGTGTAATCAGCTAGTACAAATAAACTAATGACTATAACTACAGGAACACCTACACGTAAGACTGGCAAATCAAAGATATGTTATTATAGGATATATTGAATTTGGATGTATCTTATAGTATCTAGTATATTGTATTATATATTGAGAAGAAAAAAAAGAGAGGTGCTATGGGTTTACCACTTTCACCAGATGATGGTGTTACTTCTTATTTATTGTAGAAAATCTGCATATTTATCTCCTGTGAGACTCACACAACTGTGTTATAAAACAAACAAATGTAAAATTGAATGCTAATGGCCTGTTATTTAAAAAAAACCCTGATTATACGTGTCATTTGAGTGAAGAAAAGGCTCGCAGACACAATACTGCAGAGGCATTGTCTCTTGTTGCAGAGCCTGTGAAGAACCGCGGAAGAATTTTAAAAAGCTGCAGACATGAAGGCGCGGCTTTTGAGCTGAGGATACCAGTGCCAAAACAAAGACACAATAAATCAATTTCTAGGCGTTTTGAAAACCAACAAGCAAAGAAGAAAGAATCCGTGTTGCTGGGTTTTTTTTTTATCCTTCTAGTGTGGCATCTAAAATCTGCAAATCATATCTCCATATGTCATTCTCTAATTTAAATTTGATGGTTATATTTATAGAATTTCCCAGAAGTGCCCACAGTGTGCATCTCATTTTTGTAGCTCAGACTGTAGTATAACAATTTTTATAACGTGGCTTCACTAAACCTCACCAACCTGAATCGAATAAACAGGGCAAACTCGACTGGGCAAATCAAGCCAGGTTTGCAATGTCCTTTAAAAGTGGGCAGTGCTGATGTTGATGTACATACTTTTCACAGGACTAGCAAATTATAATGGCTGTGAAGGCTGACTTGCACATCTTAGACCAACAAGTACAAGCACTTTGTAGTCTAAGGTGCTTTCAGTGGTCAGCAAGACGAGAGAAGTACTATATAAATGCAAGTCCATTACATTACAAGACAATGAAATTGCTCTGAAACTGCTTGCAGCAAAGCAAGCAGAAAGGCTGTGAATCTGTATCTCTTAACGATGCTTGTCAGGAAAAATGAAAAGGGGTTTAAAGAGTTTCTAAAAAAAAAAAAAAACTAGAGCTCCTCTGAAAATATGCACGCATGGTCTATAGGATCTTCTAGGAATGGTGTCACAGAACTGATTAGTTAGTAGGCTATGCTTTGATACAACTTGATCTGTAATCTCCAACATAGCCTCTTAACCTCGCTAAACCCCAAATCCTGCTTCACGGTACCCGTCCCCTGACTCTCCAGAGTCCCATCTCTAATCATCAAGTATCTCTGTGCTCAGTGCCTCCAAATACAAAACAATCTTTGTTCATTCTATCTAAAAAAAAACCTATTTGCCATAAAATATTTAATCACATGTGCCTCCACAAATGCAATATACTGTACATGATGACTTCCCAGGGTTGGTAAAAACTGCGCCTGGTCCCTAAAGTGTATTTCAGAGACCACAAAAGCCGATGTTGCAGGACTGTCTGCTTCTCGGTGTGATGCTGCAAATCTATTTTGCTCTGTGTTTTTGTTCTCCAATATTAAAGAAATGATGATTCAAATAAACCTCTGCAGTTATTTATTTTTTTTATCTCTTCCTAACAGAGTGTTGAGGATTTGAAACCTGAAACTATTACTGAAATTGCAAAAGCTGAGAGTCGGAACTCTTTGTGAAATGTTTGAAATGCCTACCATACAGACTCTAGCTCTGAGCAACATGCAGAGACATTTTAGTGGTCTTGTATCTTGCTGGTGGCACAAAAAGGTGTAAAAGTATGCTTGGTATACCAGAAATAGCCGATAATTACTGCTTGGAAGGTAGCAAAATAAAAATCAGCCTGAAATGTTTTGGTATGCTTTGCTTTGCTTTGCTTTGCTTTGCTTTGGGGGAAAATCATTCAAAACCTTCTCCCTGAAAAATCTGCACCAACCACTAGATCAGAATGAGGGTTTTAAACTAAAGACCACCTACATAAAACACTCTGGTGGCACAGGAGCAAAGCACTTGTTTATCAATGCAGCAAAACTGAGGTGCTTTCAGTCATGGTACAGTAATCATGTTGCCTGATCCACCCACATAGTGCTGAGCTGTACCTCGTCACGTTCCCCAGGATGTTTCGCAGGTGCTTTTAGTTTCACCCAACTGAAAAGAAAATGTCATTGCTTTTATCCAGAGCTCACCTTGGACCACCAGACGTCCTTGAGCAGTCCTGCGCACACGGGTCCCTGGTTTGTTAGCGGCACATACGTAGACCCCGGAGTGCTCCACACCAACATCTGAGATCATCAGGTTTCCTGTGCCGAGCACCTGGATTCCCTCCACCCCGATGGGACGGCCATCTAATCAGGGAGAGAGAAAAAGAAAACAGTTGAGAAGGATGAGTAAGAATCTATGGAGGTCAGCATAAAAAGAACCAGGTATATGGGCACAGTGGGTGTTTATGTTAGATGGGGGTCAACTGAACTATAGTAAAGATCAGAGTGGGTGTAAATCACTAGCAAGACATCTAATTAACATCATGCAAGTTTACGGCCACGAGCTGACAGAAGCAGCGCTATTTCTGTCCCCCCAAGGATGCAGCGCTCACAGCGTGTGTTCCTCAGGACTATAATGTGATAAAGCTGCCAGCACCCCATACACCAAGAAAGGTCAGCGAGTTTGTGTTTGAGTCATGTACACGCTGCAATTTTTTAAAACTTAATTGGGACTTTGTGATAGCTTCCAGTGAGAATCATCTGGCTTTTGGGTGCTTTACAGTAAATCAATGCTGCTTTTCTGCTTCTCCCTAACGGATGTTCAGCTAATTAAAACTTTTATGCTCCAGTTGAGACATTCACCTTTTTCAGGAATTTGTCTGAAAAATCCTCAGAGTACATTTTCTTTTAAGCTGGTTTGCTTCTTGGCACTGGAAATGTTTCAGCTGCCAGTCTGGGACCAGAAATTCTAACTGTAACTTCTAATCTTATATCTACTTACACAATCCATAGCAGCCTCCTCTCTGCTTTTGCTGTAATTACATGATAAGCTCACACACTTTCCTGTGCTCCCTTATCTGCAGTGTCAACTCCAACAATGGCTTCAGTCTGCCTATGATGTTAGCTATGGGGCCAAAGGGGCATTTTAATCCCATCTGTGAGTTCCATCTGCAGCCTGTAAGCCTGTACGTTCCAGATATGATACACTGAAAGGCCAGGAATGGAGGGAAGGGAGACAGGTACCACAGCGGACAAAGGAGCTCCAGTCAGAAATGCTAACTATGTGGTCAATAGTCAGTGAATACTTTTGGGTTTGTCCCTTATCTTCAAACTTAAAGCAAGTCACTTTTCAACAGAAAGGTTACTTTGGATAATGAGTTTGACTGAAATTCACTTGCACATTAGCAAGTGAATTTCAAAATAATGCCACTAAGCCTAAAAATGAATTTGCTAATCAGGATTATCAACAAATTATTTTTTTAAGGTTTTATTAGCAAAAGACTGTGAAAACATATTGTTAGTTTCATTTTTAAGGACTAAGATATATGATGTTGAATGCCCATCGCAAACGTTTAAGTTTACTGTCGTGACCCACATGACCAAGAGTTTTGTGGAATACTGAAACTGCCATCAGAACAGCCTTCTATCACATACTGCTGGTTGCAAGACAAACGAGAGATGATGGTCTATGGGACTACAGATCTCAGAGTCCTCTGTGGTGGTAAAACTGTTGCTGACGATAACAGTATGATCACCACTTATCTAAGTGGAAAAAAAAGACTAAAAAACTGTAAAAGCGTACTTTGAAAACATAATGGCATACTCCAAACCAATACACTGTGGCATATGTTGGCCTAATCAAATTATATGATGACAAAAATGATTACCAGACTCATGATTTTGTGTGTATATTGTGCATGATAATATAGCCCATTACTGCACATACAAATGTGCTTGTATCAAAGATACTTAGATTATATAATGGTGTGTATTTTACATTACAGCCATATGTGACATGAATATCTCACTAGTGTGTCTACACAACGAGTTGATGAATGTCTTAATTCATCAAGAGTACATGAAATCTTATAATATTTTAAATTTTATATACACTGCCTTATCAATGTGGCAAAAACATGTTATTACTGTGTAGCTAGTGCAAGTGTGTAGGCATTATGAGCACCTTTGTCTTGCAACTGTTATTTTGGTTTCTTCAGCCAAACTGTAGTGATGACACATACTGTCATGAAATGTAAAACAATGAAATCAAAGCAAGCCTTTATTCTGGGTGATACAACAGGTCCAAAACCTAAAACTCCAAAGAAGTGCAGGTAAAACAGAAAGCAAAACATACATAGAGCCAAGGAAGAAGGCTGCACAAACAGATAATGCTACAAAAGGGTGACAAGATGAAATTAATAAATGCAGGTGAATACAACAAACAGAAAGTGACCCAGATCATGACGCAGGATACACCCAGTTACTGGAGTACAACAGGAAACGACCAAAAGACAACTACACTGACACCAAACATGATGACAGAGAGAAAAGGAACCCAGGAGGAGAAAGGGACAAGCCCTGTAACAACACAGAGATTTTGCACACCGGGTTTTGCTTTTAAATCAGATATGATCACCAGCCCTAAACTGCAAAAGGAAATCATCACAGCAAACACACAGACCAAACCTCATCACATCTCAAGCTCACCATTCAATTCATCAGAAGTGATGAAAAAAATCCTTTGAGTTCGTTTGAATCTTCAAACCAGCCAACACACACACGGCTCGTGTGATAAATGCCGCAGCTTCAATTAGTAAATGTGCAATTATGTGGCGATGCCTAATGAAGACAATACATGTAATTAATGCAATTAATCACGACAAGTCATTGAGATCTAATAAATGTCTCCAACTTGTGTGACACGTGTTCGTCTTCTTCTTCTTCCGCATTTTTTTCATTATCGCACTGGGACGTTGTCCTAACAGAAGCAGTCTTGTTCTTTTCTTGCATTTTCCTGTTATATTCCTCTCTCTCTCTGGCTTTGCCATCACTTTCTCCCTGTCAGAGACTAATTAACTTAGTGTCAGAAAAAAAAAGAGCACAACCTAGGAGGCCGTGGTGCCGCTGTTCAATGAATAGCAGCAAACCAACTCTGGCATTAAGGAGTGACTGATGTGAAACTATAAGATTCATTATGCGGCTTATCCTAGCCTCCCTGCTGTAATCTAATACATACAAATCCCATCGTGTTAGCATTTCATTCTGGTAACACTGTGTAAGGCAATACTGGCAATCTGATTACACCCAGATGCTGGGGAGGGGCTGTGATTTACATTTGGAACAGAAAATCAGATTGAATGAGAAGTAAAGTAAACAGATAGGAGATTGAAAAATTGTTCACGACAGAATCTGAGTGGTAGTCAAGAAAAGGAAAAATCCGCATGAAGAGAGCTGTCTGTGCAGCAATTACTCAGAGGCTCTCCGCTGCTTCCAAGGAGGTTTTAGCATCGTGAGGACACGAAGCAACAGAGTCGAACATCCTGTTTAGCCCTAAGACTTAATCTTCAATCCCACTGCCTCATGTGTACACAATAGATCTGTGCTGTAACAAATATATTCTAGTAGAGTATGACCAATATAGGAATTTTACTGACCGATACTGATACCGATATTTGGTGATTTAAAAATCTGACATGAATATCTGATATAGTATGAAAAACTATGCAAGCATCAGCTTGTTTGCACATGCTGTTAAACTTTTTAAGTTTCGATTTATCAGCTGCCATAAATGCTGATGCCAACATATCAGTGAATAACCAGTATCGACTGATATATCAGTCTGGCTCTGTATACTTCACAGTGAAAGACAGAACACACAGATGCCACCTAATCTCTCAAACACACAAACAAGAACACCAGGTCTGATCTGATCAGGACTTTTTTCTCACCTAGTCTGCTCCATGACACAATGGGCCGAGGGTATCCAGTGGCAACACACTCCAAAATAGCCGTTTGGTGAACAGTGAGGGTTAGGTTTTCTGGACCGACCACGATGACAGGTTCTTTGTAAACAGATGACTGAGAGCCTGAAGGGAAAAGGGAGACGAGAATTCAAGATTGGAATGAGCATGATGGATAGCTTCTTTTAATTGGATTTCTCCAAGTGCATTAGCTCAATATGCTGTATCTCTTAGATCTGGCAGCAGGACAATAGGTTTGGAAAAGTCTAGGAAATGTGCTATACAGATAAGCAGAGGCGTATTAAGTGACTGTATTTGATCAGTGATACAGAAAACTAAAGATCCGAATAAAGAAAGCTCATTTAAACCAAAGTCAATTTACAGTGAGGACATGTAGGCTTTCCTCAAATGACAACACACAAACAAAAAACCAGAGGTTTACTCAGATGCGTGCTCAACTATAGATACCAACCGGAAACTGTTAGGAGTGCCTCAGCACTGTGTTTCACTCCTGCACTGTTATGAGCCACACAGCAGAACCTTCCACTGTCCTCCTCACGCACTCCTGTGATCTGGAGAACGCCTGTGGGCAGGAGAGTGTACCTAAAAGACAGAAAAAAATCACGAGACTTGGCACCTTTAACCAAAGTGCTGCAGTTTCTTAAAACAAGAAGCCCAAGTGGTATTTTGATCTAACCTCTCATTACTGGTGTCCACTGGACGGCTGTCTTTTTCCCAGCTGATGACCGGCTCTGGCAGGCCGTGAATCTGGCACTGGAATCTGGCCACGCCGGACTCCTCAGCGTGCACCGACTCGGGTTGGACGTGGAAATCTGCCATGGCTGTGAGATAGAAAGAGGAGCAGTTGAAATATTAGGTCATAGCTTCACAAAACAGCTACAGAGCAATAAGCTCAGTTGCTTACAGAAAAAATAAGCAGCGCTGCAACAGATGGCGTGGCCCCCACAGATCCCAACATCAGAGAACCAATCTTGGACTACATAAAGAGACAGAATATCTACCAAAGGAGTGCTGCAACATGCTTGGAGCAACTGGCACATTTTCTGCAAGGGAAATTTATTTTAGTATTTATATTTATTTTTAGTGTGTTGCTTTTTCACAAATAAAGAGCAAGTATTACAATTTCATGGAAAATCCACACTTCAACTGTTGACAGAGATACTTGGGTTTTTGCACAAAATGGCACTGATTCACTAAATGCACTTTATTGTTGAGAGCTTTAACCTACCTGCTAACCTTACTATTTCACATAAGCCAATTCAGAGACAAGCAGAACATTTCTGACATCACTACAAATGTGTAAAAGGAAGCTTTTGTAAAAGAAAACAATCCTACAAATAACAACACAATGAAACACATTCAAGAAGTAAAAGCATAGCTATTTCTGTGAGAGCATGCAACCTGCTTGAGAGGATGTGATACATTTTTCTGCTGCCACTGTGCCTGTCCTTCATATGCAGCTGATGAAACATTTTGTATGCAGGTAAGAAACATATGTTTCCAAAATGCATGCTAACGCAAATAAAGACAACATAGATAAGGCCAGCACCATATAGCCAAGCTAGTATCAATATCCCCACAGAGAGCCTCATTCAGCTGCCGTTCACATATCCACTCCCTGCAGAACAAAGGCGGCATCGAAGGTGGAGCCAGCAACAAACTCAATTAGAGAGAGGCCCTCTTCTTCCACAATTCTCCCACCTTCTTCAACAGAAGTGCATTTAAATGTCAACCATAATTAACTTGGAGGAAGAGGGGTTTCTCCGAAAACTGTTAGCATAACAACGGGAACAGACCCCTTATTATTTCATATGACCCCCCCACCCATCCCCTTCCAACATGTAGCCTGCATTAAATTATTACTTGCAGGACCTTTATGTTGCAGGCAGCAATACATAATAAGCGTATTTATGCTTGGTTGCTGTCTGGTAGTTCTTTCTCTGACTTCTTGGGCTGGTGTAGCATTAACTTTGTTGTACTGAACTACGGACTGTGTACACTTTGAATGTTGTCAAGGTTTTCCTGTTGTGCAGAACCAGAAAAGAAATATGTATAGTTTAAAATAAGCATATAGAAATGAAGAAAACAAACCTTAACCACTGATGCTGAAGGATGAGAGCACAGAGAGAGAGTGGATACTTCATTTAGAGAAGCACTACTTTATACCAGCGGCTGCAACACTGTGATTATTACATTTCAGAGCTTAATGAGAAGCGTGGCATTCTCAAACACGACTTGACCTTAGATCTTGGAATAGATGCATGGCGCTCTAATGAAAATTAAACCATGGTAATCTACTTTTCTTCCAGTAGTTCGCTCTTCATAAGCCATGACTTATGAAGCTGTAGCATATTTCTCTGAAGATACCATGTGAAATCATTTCTCTTAAGAAATGATAAGGCCTCACAAAAGCAGCGGTCCATTTTTACTGGGGTAATTCAGTTTGTTCGTCAGTCTCAAAGGGCCACACGGCCCTCACAATGCCCTACCTAATAAATGTAACATCACTCTGAAGCATACGTGGCTTTAAAGTCACCGAGAGCATCGGAAGTATTTTATCACCAAATCACCATTATGGTCCATTTCAGCTCTTTTTTTTCAATTCTTCCTTCTGACACAGTAAACTGCAAGCTTGGGAACACTTCAGTTTATAAAATGATGAAAACCCACTGTAAAGTTGTCAGAAGTTATTATTGTATATTTCAAGTGGCCCCATAGAAACACTTTTATGGGCTTGCACTTCATTTCTAGACAAAAGCAATCAACAATACGTTCTGCCCTGGCCTGCTGTCATACTGAGCCTGGGGCAGAAAGACTGGCAGAAGGCACTGAATTAAAGCCCTGAAGGTGCTGCCACTGCTGATGAAGGACGCTTAGGTGAAATGGCTAGAAATCCTTCAGAAAAACAATGTGTGGAAAACAAGAAGGTCAAGGTGACCGATATGATGCAAGACGAGCGCTGTCCTGGAATAAAGTCTCAAATTAAGATACAGGCATGCACGCACACAGCTGTGTGCACTGTCCGTGTGTACTGGGAACACTGAGGCACTTGAATGCTGCAGGACAAAGGAGGACCAGTGTCTATAGAAGTCTTTCTTGTGCATCTCTGCCAAGTAGTCAGGGTGTCTGCTGATCTGGCTGTTGTGTGTGTCCACTGACACAACCCCCTAACGGGCCCCACCCTTTGCCCTCATGCATAAAACATAGTCTCTCTAAGAGGCCCACAGTCCTCCTATTATTGAACCCTCACAAAATCAGACACAATTTCAAAAATCACAGCGGGGTCACACCCACAAATGAATGCATGCGGCAGAGAATTTGATTAACTCTAAAGAAAAAACAGCCATTTATAATCTGCACTTTAGTTGACTTTTATGGTGTATGCTGCAGAAGCAGATCAACGTGATTTAGCAAAGCTATAGCAAACGCATACGAAGACATCCAAACACACAACCCTATCAAACCTCCTCCTTGTGCTCAAAGCACAATAAAAGCAGTAGACAACAACAATTCATTTTACTCATCCAAACACACACCTCCAACAAGACCTGTTCTGCCATTGTTTGTCTATCTCCTGCTCTGCTAAGTGTTGACAGACACTCTCACATGATTAAAGACTGTCCACTACCAGCGTGACGCCGCCGGCTTAAATGGAGCAGGTCTAATTACTGCAATAGGGGAAAGAATGGTTGGGGTGCATACTAAATGGAAATCCATACACAGGCGCACAGTGAGGAGATCACTCCTCGAACATATGTTTGACAGTTTCTCGGTGACAACCACAAAAGAATGATTGAGGGAGTAATATGAGGGAAGGTCACAGAGAGGAAATGTGAAACAAGGAGCTAAGCTGTAAATCAGATCTTGTCAAAAGTGACTGGCACTGTCCTGCTGCGTGTTGCACAATTTACCATGAAGTCGCATAACAATAAATCGGAATCGGGCCGAAATTAACATGAAAATCTCTTTGAAAGGAAAAAATGTCACCCCCGCTTTCCCACAAAGACGCACAAAGGATGAAATATGAAAGTAAGTGAAAATATACCATCGCTGACTATCAGACTTGAGGGCCGATGATGATGATGCTAAATGAGAAAACCAAGTACAATGGCTTCAACGTTTCGATAGCAGATTTTTAGCTCTGTCATGTGAGCAGCTTGTATCTATCTAATGAAGAAACGTAGATTAAACGGTGATTACTGAAATGACCCTACTGGTGAAGTTTTGGCTAATAGCCCCAAGTAATGATCCATTTCTTTATCGCTCTGTGAAACACTCACACAAATACTCCACAGATATTAATTAACACCATTACTAAAAACTGCCCTATTTTTTGGCATCTCCAACTGCAACAACTAAATCAGGCAGCCAGATGAGAAATTTTCATGATTTCCAAGCACCTGTGGTCACATGTGGGTGTTCAGTGATATGACAGCGCTAATGATGCTAGCAGAGGGGCAGATATCCTGCAGTACTGTTCAAAACAGCAGCTGTCGTGAAAAAGCTTCTCCGGTGAACCCCTATGTTGTAATGTCATTGCCCTTCCTTCCATTTGCCTGCGGCCACCCTCCCGCCCCACTCCACATTTTAACCGTTCCCAGCTCTTCATCGCACCTCTCTCCCCACCCCCTCGGGTCCTCTCAAGTCTGTGACATCATTAAGCACATGTTGTTCGAAGCGGCAGTGATGACTGCAGTGCCCACCCCACCCCCAACTCAGTAAACCAGAGATGAGACCCATAAATAATGGAGATGGTGTACATGTACGCCGCTATAATGGCGTGCAGAGTCCGTGCTTCCACGGCCTTTAAATAGGTATCCCTGAAAAAGCAGGCCGTGTGCTGGGACCCTGGACTTGGCATTTTAATGCAGATGTGATATTTTATTAGCTCCCTGCCCCACTAGCCCCCCCACCTCTTTTTCACCAGTCCCGCTATCAGGCTTTGGTTTGTGGTGTGTGATGCTTATCACCTACGATACGTAGGGCTACACCTGGTCTTGTCTATCTGCCTCTGACACACACACACACACACACACACACACACACACACACACACACACACACACACACTTATTTCCCTCCATTAATGCTTCACGCCGACACATGAGCATCAGAACCTGCAGGAGCAAAAGCATGAGCTGAGGTGCAACACCTGCCACCTGAGCCCAGAAGTACCAGATGTTCACATGAATGTGAAGCTGAGAATCCAAACTGATTGATCATTTATATGACAAGTACTCCAACCAATATACTAGATGGGTAATAAGATTTATAAGGCAATTTGCATGTGTACGATCCTCTTATTTTTTTTCTGTCAGCTTCACTCTCCATTTTGAGAAGAAAAAGGCCCTGTTTACCTTTTTAATTTTTTTGTGATATCACCTACAAATCTGATTTTTATGGTTAATAAATATCAGCGGACGACTAAAATGAAAACAAAATTAAATCCCTTCAAATCTCAGCTTGAAACACAGCAGTTGGTAAACCACTCAACAGACTGACACTACATTTCCAGGACCACACCGCTAACACAGTGTGCAGTGTGACTCTGCTCCATATAGACGGCGAATGAGTCATAGTCTTGTAATTGAATCAAACACCAAGGTATGAGGCCTTTGTGCACAGATGGCATTAAAAAAAACACAGAGATTAGCTAAAATTTATACAAACTAAGCATTGTGTCCACTTCAATTTTGAGTGTAATTTTTCTTAGAGGGAATTACCAACCTTTTCTTTGCTTTTCTAACAGCTAAACATGTGAACTCTACCCCTCTCACATTACACAACAGTTTTAATAAGATTATAATGGTCTTCTCTGATTGTGTTGCAGGCTTGTTTGGCTTTCCGGTGGTGTGATTGTGTGCAGTTTGTTGTGCTGATCAATAGTGTTAAACATATTAAGATTGATGGCTGCTATTAGGGGTCCCTGTCGGAGGTAGAGAGAGCAGCAGTCCTACAAGAGTTATCCCTCAGGAGAATGAGACAATATAAATCATGACAAGAACGATGACAAAATATGATGACCAGAAAAAGTGATGAATAAAATCATTTTCACAGTTAGACAGCTAAAGTTTGAGGGAATTAAAGCCAGTCTGGTGACAATGAATTGAAAGATACAGTAATTTCTCACAGCACTGTACTGTATTACCTGGAGATGAAGACCTTAAAAAAAATTTGTCAATTAATGAATTACAGTACAATGCAAAATATTGCTTCCAAGAAGTCAGACTTTCTTGTCTTTTTTTCTTTTCAAGTCAACTCATGTAACAGTTCCTTGACATTGGCTGCTTTTTCAGAAGCACCAAATGTAACAAAGTAACAAAACCTTTCAGAAGAATGTTTTGTTACTTTGTTAAGCCACTTACTAGTGACCTATGAATCCTTCAGGTATAAACAAGGGAACTAACTGAAAGGATGAACCCATCTTTGTCTACACGTGACCGAAAACTTAGTGAAGAACTAATTTTAAATTAAATCTTTTGTCACTTTGTTACAATTAGCCTGGGACAAAAATTCCAATTAGTCCCATTTCTTTAGCCGAGTCTGTAAAAAATGCCAGTTAGTATTTTTGTATCAAAAAAGGTGTTTCCCAAAACTAAATACTGTCCATTTTTTCCATGTTTCGTCCACATTTCTCCTGCCTCTGCTCCACCCACAACACCCCCCTTGCACTCCCACTCTAGACCTTAGCCCCAAATCTCCATGCTCACTACTGCAAGTAGACCCTAATTAAAGAGAGCCCTATTAAAGAACAGCAGATGCTGTAAATTAGGGGATTATTCAAATAATTCCCAGGCACAGCTTGGGTAAGATTAGAGACAAGCAGGAGAGAAAAGAGGAGAGTGAGAGGGCTGAGTGAGGACAACAGAGAAAGGAGGCTAAAATAACAGACAAGCCCATAACAAGAAAAGTAGAACTGATTTGAAATTAACTGCAACTCCTTCTCCCTGTAGCTGTCAACCTTGTTGATACTGTTTCCTTTTGACTGATTAAGGAAAATAACAACTGCCAAATAAGAATTTTGTGTATTCAGAGACTCGCGAGCAATTAAGAAGGGATTTGATGCAAGAGAACAAAAAAAAGCGGGCCTTTTGTAACATTTAAGGCCAAACTAAGCGTAAAACTCCACACTCATTAAAAAAACTTCAAACATCTTCTCATGACCATCACAGCCGGCTTTCCAAAGACTTACGTTGTTTATTCTAGAAAACAGCTGTCTCTCTTTAACATGCAGGTGCATGGGCCTAAGCTTGTTCTTTTATCGCATGAGCACATGTCCAGGCTCAGTGTCGCCCAATGCCTGGATTATACTCTGTTGGACATGCACGTGGGCAGCTGTGGATAGCGTGGACGTTTTGTTGTTTGTACTCTAATAATTATAATTCCACTTGAAGGATGCGTGCGCAGTTGGTGCCTTTGCAGCTTATTTTTAGGGCATACACCCCCCCACCCCCGGTGATAAAATTTGCATCATCCGGACACTAGAGGACCCTCGCACACTCGCAGGAGAGGAAAGTATATCAATAACAGTGACGCAGGGTCTCGCGGGGGTTCATCCAGTGTGCACTGTTTATCGTCTCAGACACAGAGCCCAAGGGCCTGGATGAATAAATGATGAGTATGCACAAAAACCATGCGTATGCTTTTTCCCACACGTGAAATGGCATTCATAAAGGAAGAATGTGTAATTAGATTGTGTGCATTTAATGCATGATTCACACCATCTAAACCTTTTTAGAGATTAAGCCTGACGTGGTGAATTAGACAAAGAATGAAGTAAAAACAGAAACAAAGTGGCCAATTTCTTTATTGGTTATAATGTTATTAGTAATACATTTTTAATGCTAATTGTTAGGGGTGTAAATAGCTGCAGCTGTGCATACTAATCATTCACTGGTCTGATGACCTTGCTTGCCTCTCTTCCTACTGTGACCATTTCTTTTGTACATCTGCCAGAGTCCTTTGCTCTGAGCTTACACAGTTAATAACCTCAGTCCCTTTTTTTAGTCTTTGGTGGTTTTTGTTCTATTTTTTTTTTATCATCCCGGAAAACCACCTTTCTTTTTCTCCACTTGTCCAATGATCAGTTAAAAAAATCACATTCCATGAAATTGTGTTTCTTCTTTGCTGCTGTTTTCATGGGCGAGTCTAATAACTTGTGGGACAAACAACATGTTTGTATGCAAATGATTAATTAAGGGACTGTCTACATCCATTCGTGACTACAGATTGGGATGGAAATCAGTCTTGTGCACATGCATGCAGCTTCACAGTGATTGAGATTTATCAAAGAGGTCCACAGATACACACGGCTTTACAAAGCTGCCAAAAAGAATGCAAACGCACATTTCTGCCTGTCGTGTGACTAAAACGCAGTTTTAGCCGTTAGCCAAAGCATTAATAAGGTTTGGCCCTGCTGGCCGTCTTTATTTGCGTGCTTACATTTTGTGCACTTTTGTATTCTGTCCTCCTGCCGAGTATAGAAGAGGAGAACTGAGTTATAGGATTAAAGCATGGCACCAAGCCACCCTGTCTTGCTTTAAGTAGGAATGAACACAGCAGTGATGCCACTAGAGTACATGGTGAAGGAGAGCTCCACTTCACACATCACACATGAAGAGAAACATTATCTGTGCTCGCTTTCCAGGTCTTCAAAGTGTAGAGGAGGTGCTGTAACTCAAGTCATGTTTGCATAATTGTTCAGTTTGGAAGCAGCTTGGCGTCCTCCTTGATATGCTGCTCATATTTTCCACTATATTGCCACCGTCTGCTGCTCTTTCTGAGTTTTGTTTTTATCAGTCTTTCCCTGTTAAATGTTATTTTTTTGCATATCTGAATCAAGAATCCAAGGATGGGGACCCCCCCCCCCCAGGGTATTTTTGTGTAATGTTTATTTAACCAGGAAATGAAACTCTTCATATTTAGAATCTCATTCGCGAAAGTTTCTGGGGCCATAAATAGGCGAGAATGCTTTTTGTGGTCGTGCGTGAAAACAAATGCTCAGAGAAAATGTGAAAACATCAGACACGTAAATACCATAGAGAAAGGACCAGAAACCCGAACACAGGGAACCAAAATCACTAACCAGTGAGCCCCTGTGCTGTCTCTGATATGAATAACATTCGTCTTGACTTGAGTTTCTGCCTCTTGTCCACAATCTAAATTTAGATTAAGAAAAAGATCAAATAAATGAATAGTTAAAGAGGACATGAGGACACAAACGGGTCAGTGAATGAACATTTCTCCCATTAGTAGAGCCTCTCTTAAAGAATGTGATCTCTTCTTGCTTAACTTGACCCACTTCTTTGTTTATGCCTCGGACACATTACCATGTTATTATGTGTGATGGCCTCAAACACATTAATTCATATGGCTAAAAAAAAAACTAAATAAAAGTACCAGCAGTCTGGTTCAAGGTAAAATCATTATTCAGCTTACTTATGTTGATACAGGATGCATGGGAGGAAACTAAATGTTTTGTACCTTTACAGTACAGTCCTATAGATAATTCGCAGAAAAGCATATTCAGTTTTTCGGGGAAGATAATAAAAGAAAAATGAGCAGACAGTTGAAAGCGGGTCAGGTTTTGGGCTGTTAATGTCTGACTTTTTCCTTAACTTGCGAGGCAGCTGAAAGTAAATCCTTAAACATAATGAAATTCCTTTCTCTGGAGCGTTTCAGGGAACAATGGGCGCTTTTTCGTAAGCGTCCTCAAATTCATTTAGTCGTAGAGGAATACATTTCACTCGCAGTTCCACTCATGCCGTAAGCATCGTGATGATTTTCATGTTTTCCAGTTGATTTTTTCTTTTTTTTGTTAAACCTCCTACTCGCCGCACATTTATTGCTGACAGTAAAAAAGAGAAAAGAGTCTACAATCTTTTTCACACCTGATTATTGCTGGGAAGCACCATATGTCTTCTCCATGCAATTGTCTTCTTCCCCAGAAGTCACATATCTAATTATCACCAATACTTGTGCTTCAGAATTCAAATGAGTCGCCTCTCCTATCAGCCACATAGCTGCATGAATTATGTGCTGTCCTCCATTCAGCTCATTCGCCGTATGCTCTCTGCACAAAAGTAAAACCCTACAATTCTTAATCCTTGACTTGCCGTTTGTTGAAATATTTTCCAACTTTTAGAGTTATCTGGGGTTAAATGAGATTTATATTCAAATGGAAATGCCACTAAATTCCTCTTTGGATGGTCTACGCCTCTTGTTTTGTGAAGCCAGAAATGAGCGAGGACCTCGGACAGCAGAGGCTCTGAATAACAACCTGGGTGAACATTTGGCATCACAATTCTCCTCAGTCTAACACTCATTACTTCCCCCTCATTAGAGGACAACTGTTGGGTTGGTAAGCCACGCTGAAGAGGCCACGATGAATCTCCCACGAAAAGTTTTTTTTTAATTTGTGCTGCTGTGTCTTGATAACAGAATGCTGATGAAAAGAACACAAATGTAAAATTAGAATTTTTTTAGATACATATGAACGTGTGTGTATGTGCTGCTTTCTGAGAGTGCAGCACGCAGCATTAACTACACATCTGAAAATGACTTTGAAGGGAGGCGCTTGGTCTGAACCCTGAGTAGATGGATGACCCCACATCTGGCACTCCCATGGGAAATCTGAAAGACGCAGGGCGGGACCGGTCCGTGCGCTCCACTGCATCTCATAGCACCCTTAAATGCTTGCTCCCCAAATGGCTAAAACGGCTGTGTAAATCTCACCTCTGCATCACTCCATCCCTTACAACACAACAGAAGTCCCAAAAGGGAGTTCCAGTTGGCCTGGGCCCCCAGTTGTGCAGTTACCACTGGGAATTTATCACATCACAGCTTCCAAACATGCAAACCCGCGAAAAGTTACCCGAAACAAATCAGTCACTGTGACAGATTTAGAGTTTTAATCCTGCTTGCGGGGTTTCCAATACATCCACTTTTTGTTTCCCCCAACATTGTGGATCAGAAAAAACCTTAAAGGATTTTTCTTTGCACAAGCTAAAGCTAAATCAGCAAAATATGGATTCTTGTTAGGATCGATCGCTTCTTGAAGCTATACAAAACAATAACGGCGTCAACAGCAAATATAAGCACTAATGCTTTTCTAGATTCAGCATTAAGACCCATAAATTTCCCAAGACTGAATTATAATTTACTATAAACAAGATTTATGTGGCTGCTTTCCATTCAGTGTGTGAGCGGGCTTTGCCTGAAAGCAGGTAAACAGCCACTGTAGACAGCAAAAAAAAGGTTCCTTTTCTTGAATTATTTCTTTTTTTTTTGGTTTTTTTTTCTTACTCTATCTGCATTCATAAATAATGGCTGACTCACAGAACTGTAACTCTTTGCCCTGATATCGACTGGTTACACGAGAAGCGGTGCCCAGAGACGATAATGGATGGGTTTCCAGGATTTCAATGTAACTTCTCAAAAATACAAAATTTTAATTGTTAAACAGATCTGTGAACAAGGTCTCTCGTGACTGTCTGCATTAATGGAGAATTTAGATAACATGTTATATGGAAATAACATGTAAATATACTTAAAAGAGGCTGATTTCAGCATTTTCTTCTCATTTACATTAAAATATATTTGCTTTATGTAGCACATCAGAGTATTCCAACAATGAACGATATCATAGTGATGCTAGACAGAGTGAAACCCCCCAGTAAACGAACCAACTCCAACCATGTACTCTTAGTTAGCTGTCCAACAAGCTGATATCTTTGCATCTTTTAAATCTCTGCAAGTCCATACCTGCCATTGTCACTTTCAAATATTCATGTATTTGGTGTTTAAAGCAAATAATTTGATTAAAAAATGTTTGACAGAAAACTAGAAAAAGAATCTAGAGCAATATACTGACACTATGTATATTTTGCAGGCACTAAACAAATAGAATAACTTTATATTGTTTCCAATCATGACTCAGTGTCCTGAACTATACAGCAAAGCCACACATGCAGTTAATTTTCATCCATGCGGTCTGTCTGTACGTCCTCAAGTCTTCATTTTGCCCCCTTTGTGGTGTCAGTGAATGTAGATAGCTATCTCACAGGGAAAAGACACATGCATTTGCTTATCCGTACTGTGCAGACTTACTTTCATTTTAGACATCTTTCTTCCTTTTTTATCTTCATTCTTGCTTCACTCTCTCACCATCACATCCTCATCAATAAGAATAGGGAGGTAATTATAGTTTTTAAAAAGATTTTTTGTCCATTATTTAACAAGAAATTACTTTAACAGAGGACACAAAGACGTAATATTTAAATCACCTGTTTTGTGCATCTTAGTAGCGATTAGAGACTGTTTTTATGCATGGCAGATTATAAAAATAAGAATACATATATATGCCAAGTATATCTAAGATATTATAAAGTAGAATGGTTGTTTGATGAAGCAGTGGTGTGCACGAGATTGTCCATTAAAGACCTGAAGCTGTGGTGGTTGTGTGCGGTGAGTTAGGCTCGTTCATTTCTCAGAAATGATCCATGTTACTTAGACACCAGCCCTGGGACACGCTGTCACTTTTACCCTCAGCTTAAAACACGTGGACACACTTATTCACGCATGATGGCTTCTATATGAAAAAAGGTGAAGAGACTCAGTAACATGCACAGAAATTAGTTTCTCTCCCTCCCTTGCACGGACACGCACACGAGCACATGTACAATTGCTCACACCCGTCTCTATGCCGTCAGCTCAGCTGACAGCAGTAATGAGTTTCTTCTCTGCGTAAGCCAACTGGCACCCACTCAGGGGAATTTATCAGGCTGAATTGTGGCCATTAATCACAATCCTGGGCAACACATTGCCATCAAGTGCGTGGCAAAGAGAGATGCATTGATGGGGGGGGGGATACACTGATGAGAACGACATGAGAGAAAAGAAAACATAACAGTGCTGGTTGGGTAAACCGCCTGCTTCTTTTTGGGCTTTGCCTGATGCTGAGCTAAATGGAGGATAAAAAGACAGTGAGAGAAAAAAGATCAGACCCTGAATGCTGTAAATATCAGCTCAATTACTCCAAGAAGAGATGCTGTGAAATCAATCACGGCGACAAGATTGGTGGAAGATATTTCTAGCAATTGCTTTGTGCTGTTCTTAACTTCTCACAGCATTACGCACACACATATCCATGTGCACTGAAAGAGATGAAAAAAATGTATGCGCTGAAGACTGGAAAATATTGCGTAACAGGAAGAGAAGCAATAGGGAATAATGTCACGGCAGCTTTTAAAGCCTAAGGAGCATCTTAGGTAACAGCAGGTGCTGCTAATGTATGGAAAACTGCCATCACCTCGTTTTCCAATACTGAGTCACTGACACCAACACATCCTCTCGGTGAGATGCCTGGAAACTCAAAGCCTGCCTCCCATTCCTCTCTTTTGACTATCTTTTTAACCCTCCCTTCTTTCCTCCATTCATGCTGCCAGCTGACTGCGGTCACCAGGGATATTACTGCCCCTTGCTCATTCAGGGAACCCAGCCCCCAATGCTCGCCTCCACCCTGAGCCCGATGAATCCATGATAATATGCAGTCAGTAACCTCCCCCCCACCATAGCCCCCTTTGTGCGCACATGTGTGTCTCCCCCTGCCACGCCCACCGCATGGAGCTTAGCTCACGTGAAATCATGAGAAAAAAATTACCACAGAGGAAGAAGAGGAGCAGAGACAGGGAGGAAAGGCAAGTGCAGAGCCTGTCACGACCACTTAGTGTTACAAGACGGTGGGTGAGAAATGAAAGCCCTTTGTCTCTGCCGCTACCTATAGCGGGTGCAAACAAAGCCTGTGCAGACACTACATTCAGCGACAATTTGCTCCATCTGATAACGCGACACTACATGCGGGGCCCGAATAAACAAAGAGCAGCTTTGGATTTACATAAATTGAGAGAAATATTTTGTTTCTGAGGTCCAGTGAACAATGAAATTAAATGAAGGCCTTATCTTTACAGTGATTCCTGTAAATCAAATTCCTGTCAATCAGTGAGGATTAACGCAAGATCACAATGATTAATTGTGTTTTCGAGCAGCCGAGAGGGATAATTTTAGTAACTTCCCTATATAGTCTCCTGTCAGGAGCACGCCTCTGGGCTGCAATTACAGATTATATTTATGGTCGATTAATCTTCACCCGGGAATATGGAAAGCCACCGATTGATTAATTTAATAGCACTAAGAATACTCAGTTGATATTTCTTTTCCACTGAGATCACTTCTTTAAGGTGAAATTTTGTGACATGCTGTAAAACGCGTCTTTAATCAAGAGTCCTGTCTGAGGAAATCCCTCTCAAAAACACGAGTGTTTCAGTATTCGTATAATTTATGTCCACTGACAAAGAACGCATAAGCAACCTGTAACATGGACTCTGTTGACAGTCATGCTCTCATCTCATCTGTTCCTTGCAGTGGATAGGAGGGGCACAACTATAAGCTGTCAGACATAAGCACATATCACCGACGCGTCCAAATCGCCATCAGCCGCCTAACCCTCTAAAGCTGTCTTACCTCTCACAAATAATGCCCATGCTGGAAAATGGAGAGGGCCATTACACCGCTAGTGTCATGTTTCATCTTTTCAAGCTGTGGCAATGAAATGGTTTGCCTTACGACTTACTAACACATGACATGAAACCACTTCTGCAAAGAAAAAAAAAATCTGAGATACATTCATAAAAATGATTAAAGACTGCATTCAGACGGATGATACAAATTCTTTATAAGTTTACAAAATAAACACATCTTGCCTCGCAGCGCTCACTGAAAGACGAATTTTTAAAACAGCTCTTGCAAAGGATCCGACACTCTCAGCTCCGTCACTTGAGGATTGGAAATTAAATGTTCCATTGATGCTTTCAGAGTGAAACACACCTTCATGTTAAGGGAAAGCGGCAGGTCAACGTATTGTATGTGCAGTCTCTGACCGCAATCCTGCGCACATGTCCTTGTCAGATCATTTAATTGATCGCAAGCGAAGGTAATGTGCGAGTTACAGAGATGAATTACGAGCCCGGGGTCGGGGGAGCAGTTTTCCGGCATGTTCAAACGGCAGAGACGTGCTTCTTTGAGCTAAGTGAGCCCGATGTTGCCTTGTACCCCTGGTGACTGTCGAAAGCAGCCCCGGAAACAAAGCTGTGGGGGTCAGAGGTCCCGGCACAGCATCGGAATGGAATGTTCCTTCCTGGTTCAAGGTCCAGCCTTCAGAGCCGGAGAGGCCGAGGGATCACTCGAGACCACCGCCACATGCTCCACCTATTTCACTTCCTGCTGCGCTCCACTTTCATCTGTCTCACCTATTCCCTGCTTGGATTTTCACGCGGCTTGTTTTGCTGTGGCCTTAGGAATATTTTCTTCGTTCCTCCCCCCGTTTGAAAACATTTAAAATGCTCAAAGATTTTATAAGTCTCTGAGCATCATCCGCACTTGTATAATGTGTTGACATTCTCAAATGCTTTATTTCATACAACCCAGTGTCCAAAACCTGTGGACTATCAGTTCACAACAGCGGAAGAAAATGTTCTACTACCTTGACTGCTCTGTATCTAATGTATACTGACGAGAAATCACTCTAAACAGCAGAACTCATAATTTATAATGCAAAATTGTAATGAAACTGCGCATTTTTCAATTATTAGATTTCCCCAAAGTCATACAGAACAAAGCTAACAGAACTATAGACACTGCAAACAGGTTGCCAGCAGGAAACTGGCCATCTCAGAAATCTTTCATCCTATGCCAGCAGCAGCCGCTTCTAATTGGTTCCTGTGGAATTCGTTTTATCCCTGACGACCAACTCTGCACACACTGTGGAGCCTGACAGGCTTTTACCCCCAAACGCTTCAAATACGTGTAGTTATAGAGGGAAGAAAGTAAAGATTATGGACCTCAGTGAGTTTATGCTGTTATAACAACTCCTCGTTTCAGACTGACTGTAAATGCAACAACAATGCATGGATGCTCACATGGAAGCTAAAGGATTTCAACACGGCAAAAAAAGAAAAAGTTACAAAAGAATTTGGTCAGCCCAACTTATCTTACCCCAGTTTACTTATTGAAAATATACAGACTTTATTTTTTTTTAAATCAGTTTAATTATCTAGATTTTATTTTTATTTATTTATTTATTTGCACTGCTCAGAAATGGCACAAATGGCTTCACAGGCTGTGAGTTGCAACCACAGTTGTAAGAGGCTGGAGACAATAGCTGACCCAGGACAGGCTGCGAGTCTGTCACAGGCCAACACAGAAAGGCACACACTTCACATCTACTCCGCCGCCAATTTAAAATCAGCAATTAACTTAACATGCATGTGTTTGGATGGAGTACTCTGAAAAAAACCCACGTAGGCACACACAAAGGCCCCAGCTGGCCAGGAAGTCTGAACCCAGAGCCAAAAGTTCTCAAAGTCAGCTGAAGAAGAGTGTACGCTGAACACTACAGTATTCATTTTATATGAAACTGGCCTAGATAAACTATGAAAGGAAGGATAATTAAACTTAGATAAATTAAGTTTAAGCATTTCAACAGACTTCCTGTGACACTCATAAACTTCTTTTCTCTTTTGAAAACAGATATAAAGGAAATTAGACAGCTTTAACATGTTTTACGATTATGTCACAGTTTTGTGATGTCATGATAACAAAAGTATCTAACTACAGCAAAGGTTAGCATTAAATTCAGTATCTATGGAAGCAGGGTTGCAGGCTGTGCAGCAACATGTAATTCAAAAACAACTTATCTGTTCCATTTAGACGTTACAGTAGCAAGAGCGCTCATTTTTTTATATGTCTAAGAATGGAATTCCCTTTTTCTTAGACTACACAACAATATAAAGTTGACATGTTTACTTTGAGGTCATGACTTAAAAGCTGTAGTGTGTAGTCACTCAATCCTGTCACTTTAGGGCAAAAATAGCTCTAATGCGCAACTCAGTCATTATCGTCGTACAGTGTAAAACACTGCCATGCATCTTCCCTCTTACTGAATCAATAAATTAATCGATCAATCAGTCCTGCAGCCAGTATTGTTTGAAACGTGTAAATATCAGCAAGCTCAAAAGCAACACTGAAAATGTGACAGGCACAAATAAATATCTTTACTGATATTTACAGAAAAAAAGACAGGCTGCTGCATCACTTATTTGGGAAAGGGCGGGCTTAGTTCTCTGGTGCAGTGGCAGGGTTGGGTCATTTTATTTCACAGCCAAATCCAAGGTCACTGCCATTGCCCCGGGGCAATCATACTAGGGGGATGGGTCCCCACTGGGGAATAAGACCGAGTGTTGGAAGAGGCGAAACGTGATGGGAGTAGAATTTAAAAGAAAAAAGGGGAGGGGCATTCTGCCCTAGTGCACACAAAAAGGTCACCGTTTCCCAGATAAGGACCCCCTCTCATCGTCCAGCCCCTTATGACCTCTGACCCTTTTATTTCTACGTCAATGCCGAAACAGAGGGGGAAGAAAGAGGCAGGAGGGAGCATGGGGAAACACACCCACCCAGAGTCAGGAGTGACAAAAGGGGGCCTCAGCCACAGCTAGCTGTGTTGGTCAGGAGAACAAACGGTCAGGGCCACCGTCACAAAGCAGAGCCAACAGAGGCTGAACATCTCCACAGCCTCTGCCTGTTCCCAGCCACTCCACTGCCCCTGCATTTCATAAATGACAATAGCTGCTGGTCTGCTCCGAGAGGTACCCCAACACACACAAACACAAACAGAGCCGAGATAGTGGGAAAGAGATGGCAGAGGCCCAAAGGAGAGCTGCTGCCTGCCCATCACTGACAGGCCTTTGTCTCAGACTCTTCTGCTTGTTGGCAGAAAGATTTCCTGATCCCTGCTTAAACAAAATGCAAAACTGGACTGAGGGCCCCCCTGTGTGTGCATGTGTGTGTGTGTGTGTGTGTGTGTGTGTGTGTGTGTGTGTGTGTGTGTGTGTGTGTGTGTTTTGTGAAAAACTGAGAGGGCGATAATAATATCCACAACTGGCTCCACCTCCTGCCTGTCTTTGTCCTTATTACACATTTTCAGATGCAAAAACAGAATGCATGCCAAGAAGGAGACAAAAAGAGGGGCCTTATGTGTTTTTATTGGTGGATGGTGCAGACCCCTGTAAAGACTTTTAACTGCACAATCTGGCCATAAAGGCTCTGTTAAGTGTAGTGAAGCGCGGTGACGGGGCAGGAGCGAGAGCTAACCAAGCCCTTCGTCAAGCCTGGAATCACAGGAACAACATAACACGCGCTCAAAACAAGCTCACACGTCCTTATCTTTCTATCCCTGGGAGGACGCGATTGATAAAAATGACTTCCTGCAGCCAAAAACCTACGTGGTTCAAACCATAATATAAAATCTTAATGATGTGGGGCCAAAGCAAAATTCCACATTTGGAGACTAGTCCGCCTCTTCCAACCTTTGGCCCGGCCTCTGCTCTCTCTTCTTTCACCTCTCACCTCTATTACTCAGGAATTCCTCCCATGAGCCTTAAAAGCAGACAGAAGGAATTTTAGGCCCCCTATTCATTTGTTTGTTTGAGAATAGCTGGGGTGGTCCAGAGACGGCCGCAGACTTCATTAACAGAGTGCCACTTTAATCAAGACACACAAGCAAAGGTAGCACCATATGTACGTACAAACAGAATCGCGTACACGTCCACTGACAGTCATAGACAGGTTGAACTTGAATTTGAGACTAGAGCTAACCTTTTGTTTCTTCCTTTTCACTTGTTTGTTTACCACACTGTCAAATTCAAGGCACATCGAATAATCTACATCGAATAATGTCTAGAATCTACCCAGCGATGAGCTGTTTCTTTGAGGCATTTACTTTCTAAATTATGTTATTCCAGTCTGTGTTTTCCAGAGACACAAAGAACTATGAAATATGTAGAACAATGAAATCTGAATGAGCTACAGCGTACACAGCTGCTGAGAGCAGCTGCTTAGAGAGTTGGCGCACTGACAAAAAGAAGCAAAGTTTGTGTATGCGTAGATATCTGTTTATCAATTTGTTACATATGGTGCACGCGCGTGTGTGTGTGTGTGTGTGTACAATGTGCGTACGTTTTTTTCTTAGATTTCTGGCGCAGATTTATTTGCATTTTCAAGAGGGATCCCATAAAAATAACAGTGATGCGATTAAATCCATGTCATAACTGAAGCGCCTCTAGAGGACTAAGTTAAACACATTTAGTCTCTGAGCGGCATCGACACCTTTCTGCATCCTTTTCCTTGTTCGTGGGCTTCACTTGCCAAGTGATGCTGTTTATGCAGGCAGTTATTTTTAAAGCTTAAGGATTCTGAATCCAGCTCATCCTTCACATTATCCCATATGGAAAAGATATATATAAATCTTATAAAGTTTTTATCTGTCTTGTATGAAACTTGTATGAAAAGCATACAAGAGTGAAAACACATATAAGATCCCTTGAAAAATTATATAATGAAACTTGTATGTTTTGTATACTTACTAAAAAAATATATGAAAGTAATGAGAAAGTGGCCACTTTCATGAGTAAATCATATATGTTTTTACTATTTTTTTTCCATATGGGATGGAGCAGCTAACAGTGGATATTTAGAGCTCTCCATGCATGTCTGTGCTCTGTACATGGCTGAAATCGTCTGAGCACAGCTTAGGACTTGAGCACAGTGGCAAACATTGCACTCTTAATTTTGTTGGTTCAGAAATTGTTAAATGGATAGAAATTCCAAGGTTTTTTTTAATAATGAGTAAATGAAGATGATAAGGCATGCCATGAGCAGCATGGAATCCCTTGGCGATTTTCCACCGCTTTTAGGTGAGTGATGTGCCATCTTCAGACGTAATAGAGATTCACTCCGCTCCTTCCCCACAGGACTGCTGGACAAGTTTCAGCGTTTGTCAGCATAACTACCCACGGGAGGTTTTTAGTATTGCTGTTCACTTAGCTTGCTGACAGCAAACAGCATCTTTACTTGAAGTGGAGTGTGTTAGTCAGACGACCATCGTCGTTGCCTTTCAGAAAATGAACCTGCTCTCAAATCAGAAAAATAGCGTGCTGTAATAAAACCGCTTTGTTGTTTCCGATTTTTAAATGAGCCAGAACTGAGCATTCATAATCAAGCAATGAGAGCTGCAGATTGAGTCAGCAGGTGCAGAGTAATAATCGGTTTCTGGTGCAATTACACAACCGAGGTCAGAGCTCTCATTAGTTTAGCTTGCTCGTTATGAGCAAAAAAAAAAATAAATCTTTCTCCATCAGTTCATCTGAGCTATGCTGGCAGACAGATGGAGGAGTGCTGACCACACAGCAGGAGGGAACACTCTCAAGTTAACATCAGCCTATGTACCTGCCCACACGAAAGGGGGCAACAACAACAAGTCTGCAATGTTTTCAAAGGGATACAGATGGATTACTGTTCTATAAGTGAAAATATTTATATTAAACTCATTCTCATTTGGCAAGAGACAAAGGAGCCCGCCAAGAGGCTTTATGTTTAAATATTAAAGCTATGTTTTTCTGATCAATATGACAAAAAGATCACTTGCTTCACGGTAAGGCTAGGAGGAGCAAGGGAGGTGGAACAGGGAGGGCGGTTGATCGAAGGCAGGGTTTGGCCTGCAGACAAAGGGAGCTAACAGGATGTAAGGATGGAGCTTCAGCGGTCACCCAGGCAGGAGCTCATTGAAAGGGGTGGGGACAGGAAGGTCGGAGTGTGATCAAGAGCTACACGTGCACGCACAAGTACAAACACGCTCATGAAACCTACCATCAGCTCCACATAAATCACTCTTCCTCGCTGCTGTCTGAATCTGAGTGGCCGCTCGTGGCAATCTGTCCACAAAGCTCTGAGGAGTGGCGAACTGCAATTTTGCAGCTTCTCCCACATGTAGACTGATGAAAACATGTTTCTTTACATTTGCATCCAGAGAGGAGTTAAAGTCACATGAATGAGTGGCGTGGGTATAAACTGAGGCACTTTTACAGGCTTCCTCTGTCGTGTCCTTTAACCCCCCCCCCTCTCGGTTTCTTGTTTTTTTCATTACAGTCTTGTTGAGAGGCCTGCCATATAACAGTAGTTCAATGGTGGTTTTCGGACTAAACAAGGTGGATATTATGCATACTGAAGCGATTTGTAAAATAATAACATAGTCACGTGCACATATGATGCTATTTTACTACTTATTACTTCATTCCCGACTCATATTCACAGTGAACAAGCTTATTGCGTGCACACTGCTGGCTTTTTAGATCTCTTCAAACAGTCCCTGAGGTCAACTGCAGTCTCTATATAAGAGTCGAACAGGGTGAACACATATTTCCTACCAAAGCTTCAGCTCTTTCCAAATAATTCCAGACAAACAGACAAAAGCAAGTCATTTCAATTGATCCTAAAAGCTATTTTGTAACAGAGGGCTTTTGTGGTGTGTTGCCTGGTGACGAGGGTGTGCTTGTGGGGGAGGGGTGGGAGCCCTGGCTGGGTCCACTGTACCGGGCTTGTCATTCATCCAAATGATGAAAAGCTTCCGGAGCCTAAGCTAATGAGGAGGTCTGAGAGAAAGTGAGGAAAGAGAGAGAAATGGACTATCAAAGAGATAAAATTTGGGAGGGAAAAAATTCCAAGTGTTTCCTGGACCGACTGTCGATTTAGAGGGCCAACAGGGAGTCAGTCCTGCACCAGCTCCCGACTGTGAGCTCACACAAACGGTTGTCAAGCAAATAAAAAGTAAAATTTATGGAGGGTGGTAGTGTGCAATAAGATGGAGGATTCATCCACTGGGAGGGCTATAAAGAGGCTTCAGTAATCGCACCACCTATTGCATCACAGTGGTGCAAGTCACTCTCTGTTGTGAGAGGGACTATAACCCAGCAAATTACCACTAAAACACAAAGACAGAGGCAACATTAACAAACACTGAACAGGAAAAGAAACAAACACGAGTCACTAGTCCTGTTAAGGAGAGCATTTCCTTATTTTGTTTCATTTGTCTTTGTAAAAATGTTGAAAACACTTTGTCCTATTTAATCCATGCCCACTGCATAACTCTGGCAGGCCAAGACAAGATGAAATAGAACAAGGTTTTATGTTATTTACCTAATACCTGGTGATGAGTGCCACGAGAACACATCTGGGCTGAACAGGTGACCTCAGAAACATGGAGTTGGAGGAGTGCCAGAAATTAGGTTTAGTAATAAGGAATACTATTTCACTCTTTACAGCAAATGTATAGTATTTCAGACACATACTGCAACAGAAATAATACAGGCATGAAAGCCATGTCGTGTTTCCTGTTTCAAGATTGGGAAAAAACAAGATCTCAATTACAACAATGAAGAGAATGAAAGATAACAATTAAATGAAACTGTAGTATTTTATGGCATATGTACTAAAAGTATCAAAGACATGACAGATAAAAGAGTTTATTTCATTTTAAGACTACAAGTTCTTGCTTTTAGTGATGGCTTTTCATCGAAACTCTATTAAGGAGGAAGACTGACGACAAGAACAAAGCCTTGTCTCATTCAACGCTTTGTCAACAAACTGGTCAACACAGCTCAGAGGGTCAAAGCTCAGAGGTCAGAATGTGACTTTCAGTAATTCACTAGTCCCTACCTAATCAATACCAATCAAGGGTAAACCCGGAAAAGGTCAGAGGGAGAACAAAGCCAAGTCAAAACAGGATAAATCAACCGTGAAAGATTTTGAACTTGAGCTACCATGTTCACTCAAGGTTTGCTTTGAGGTTTGCTCCTGGTTAAATTTATTCACTGTTCACTCATTAAATCTGTTTTCATTCATCGAATTTTCCAGAAGCAGAGGGAGCGAGAGGACTGCTTCACACTTGCATAATTCTTAATTGTTCATGCTAAAACCCTAATGAACCATTGAACTAAAGAAAGATTAATTTGCTTTACAGTTAAATAACAATTAGAAAGGCGTAGCTTGACGTTGTTGCGCCCTTAAAATTAAGTGTGATTATGATATGATTTGGAATCATCAGAAAGGATTTCAGATATATTCAAGGAAGATTAGTAATGCAGAGTGTTGCATGGTTGGAGAGTGGAATAGATGCTTTCACTGGATCACAATTCCACACTAGAGAAACATTGATATATATATATATACATAGATATATATATACATAGATATATATATACATATATATATATATATACATCAATGTTTCCCTCGTCCATCAAAAAATACTGCTAATGGAATCGACCCAGAGAATAATAACCATCTAGCTAATGCTATACATACTGAAATATTTAACAGCTTTACATAAAAATGCAAATTAACTATATTTGAGAATAGTGTATTTTAGGTCACAAAACCTTATTATCCCTCCAGGACCATGTGTTAGTCTAACTGGGATTCAAACTGAATCTCTAAATGAGTAGAGCCTGACTCATATATCAGCTTGAGTCAATATATCGCCTATTTCCCGTATGTGTTAGCTATTTGCCGTTATATCTGCAGAATCTGCATTTCTAATTGTCGATAAATACAAAGAAAAGCAAAAATGGGGGAAACAACCTTCAACCACTGTATAAGTGTTGCCAGCAACTTTTCTGCTAGCAACACATGTCCTTGAAATGACACAAAGACAACAACCAGCTGATCTGAGCAGAGTTGGGTAGAGTATAAACGAGCAATCCACGACTTTTTGTCACATTTAAACATGATTATTTTTAAATTGTGTTGTTATATTAGATCAGCAAGGATTTAGATCTAGTTACACACTGCATGTGTGAGAGAAAAAAATATTCGATGATATATTGTATTTTTCAAATCTCTAAATATCGGTGTGGGCATTGTTAAAAACCGTACATCAGTCAGGCTCCACAAATTAATGTGGGGGTTTTTTTCCACCAAGTATTCCTACCCCTGATTCATTTTGTGAAATGAAGGGGCACTACTGTTGACTTTTCCCTCATGCAGAATCAAAAATGTGCCGCAACAGAGGATTCAATATGACCTTTGAAAAGAAAGACCTTTTAGGGAGGCTGTGAAAGGTTGCATGTGCTTGACAACGCCAGCCACTGAGCTGCAGTGACTTTTCCCTCTGGCCAGTGAGACGTCCATGCTAACCTCCCTATCCCACTGGGTTAAAAGCTGTATTGGGCACAACAGCACAGCAGTACCCTGTCTACATATAACCACAGGAATCAACAGGCTTCTGTGAGCCTTTGTCCATCTCTGTGTTTGAGAATATACATAACAGAGCCTTCGAAAAAGACTTAACTCGGCACAATGTGGAGCAGTACAGTATCACCAAAACTGCAGGAGGAGTGTGGATCCTGGATGCCTTTGACTTAAAGTAAGTGGAGACATGCGAAACGGTGACAAGATTAAAAATGCAGTAACAATTAACCATGGCAACAACGCAGGGAAAACGGCGTTGAACTAGAGGGACTTCAAACAAAGGGTCTGGTCGTCATGCTTGAGAAAATGCACCTTGATGCCTCTACCACTGAGTGGGTTGCTGGGTTTCTTCGAGCTTATTGCACTCTTACAAAGCAGCTTGGAGACTCTCAGTATGAGCGCTTGTTAATGCTAAATTCAAAAGGCTTCTATTTCTAAGCAGCACTGCAGATGAGCATCAGAAAGTTCATTACACTCAAAGGCGTAGATTAAATTATTCAAGCAGCTGGGGATATATTAAGAGCATTTACTTGAGCATGCACAGCAGCAGTACAGAGACTAAACCAAAATACCTGAGGTAAGCTTCCATTACAATGTTTACATTTTATTTATAGAAAAATGATCATAACTCAAAATCACAAGTAAGTGCTTGTGATTCTGCTTGTGTTGTAACTGCATTGACTTCCATTCAGTTAAAACAATCAGTTCGAGACAAACTGATATATTGGTATCCTGATATAGGATAATGAAGCCAGTATCTCATAATGACAACAAAAGAGCAATAAAATCAACAGAGACGTCAATCATAATCATGGTCAGCTAATTCCAGAGTGAAGGAGACTTCCTCTACACGACCATCAGCTGGACTCTTTTTTTTTAAGTCCAAAAAAAAAAATCTCTTAGTGTAATTCATATATGTCGTCAACTTTTGCTGTTTATTTCACCGTGCACTTTAATATACTGCAAGGGAGCACCGGTGTATTCAAATAAGTACGACGCATTTAAACCAAGCAAAATCCTCCCTGGCTGAAAAATTTCACTTCCAGAAACTACCCCCCAAAATTCAGTAGTTACTGGGGACTGCTCGCTGCTACTACCATTTATTTATGCTGATGACCAAAAGAAAGACTTACTGGCTGCCTGAATGCGTGCCTTACGGCTCACCACCAACCCAAAGGAATTCTGGGCGATGCACTCGTAGTCGCCCTCATCAGAGGAGCCGTCAGATTTGGTCTTCTGGAAGTGTGCAATCAGCAGCGAGCCATTGATGAAGGTGGTATGATGCTGGTCCTGAGTTAAAAGTAGGCCATTATGCCTCCACTGTGTCGTAATCGGGGGGATGCCATCCACCTGGCAGTGGAGCATGAGAGGCTGCTCCTGCACAGCAATAATGTCACTGGGCTCCAAGGTGAAGGACAGCTCTGCCTCGCACATCACACCTGAGGAAACACAAACACATACATTTTAACACAAAAATAAATGGTAAAATGGACTAATATTTATATATTTATATAGCGCTTTTCTACTGTAACTCGGGACTCAAAAGGCTTTTTACAACAAATTTCCTTCAACCAATCACAAACCGTTTGTTTCTGTACCTATTCACCTGGTCACACAGATGCACCGGGCCAACTCAGGGTTCATCTTGCCCAAGCCAGGGACTGAACCACAGACCTTGCAATCAAGTTCCATTACAGCTCCAGATTGAGCTATTGAGTGTGCGTGCAAAATGTGGTGGTGTTGGCTGTGTATGATTACTGGAAACCACACGACCTCGAGTTGAGTAACTTGCGTTACCCATGTTACGCTCTCACTTCCTTTAAGTCTATTTCATTCATACATTTTTACTGTTTCTGCTTTACTAAACTACAATCTCATTTTCATTTTTGTCACCAATTCAGTGCTCTCCATTTAAATGTTAGCAGGAAGAGCGCAGAGAAACAAAGAGAGTTTGGAGTAACTGTCAGTTTAAAGATTCTTCACAGCTTTGCTTTGACCTAACATTAAACACAGGTGCATATAAAGCTCAGAGGAGTCAGCTTTAATAGTAATGAGTAAAAGCTGAATTCCTAACATTAAAAAAAAATCTACACAGTGAGTGTAATAGTTGTAAAATATGTGTTATGTGACCTCCGCGGTAGTCCTTCGGGGCCTTACTGCAGCATTCTATGTAAGGTGGAGAGATGAATGGACCCAATACCTATAATACATAATCCTTATGAAAACTCCTTGTGAAATCATACATTTATTATCTTATGTGCGTCACAAAATATCTTCCTTTTAATTTACATTTATTTTTCTCTGTCAAGTTAGTGAAGCTTTTTTTAGCCTTTTTCAATGCCATCCATCCTTTTCAACAACCCTTACTACCTGGGGTCACAATGGATGCCAACCACTGCATCAAAGCTGATAATTTCCACATTAACCTCTGAAGCAAACAGTAACCATGTTCCTAATGTCCTTATAGCTGCTCACCAGGCCTCACACCTGATGAATACCCATATGGAAAAGAAATATTAAAAACTTATATGATTTACTCATGAAGGTGGCCACTTTCTCATTATTTTCATATATTGTTTTAGTAAGTGTCCAAAACATACAAGTTTCATTTATATAATTTTTCAAGGGATCTTGAAACAGGGGATATCTGTTTTCACTCTTGTATGCTTTTCATACAAGTTTCACACAAGACAGATACAAACTTTTATTTATATATATCTTTTCCATATGGGTAAAACGCCTTGGCTGAGCCACCTCCGGGCTACAGTCCCAAGAGGATTCACCGTCTGTGGAGTGAACGCACCCCAAGCGAGTGTATTCTTGTACTAAAGAAAAGCACTTGTAGTCTTCTAGTGACTGTACCGTTTAACCTGTGGCTGTAACACTGTCACAGCTCATTCGCACTTTCATTTTCGTCCGTCAGCACAAAATTATGCCGTTTTTCTTAACCGCGCTCACAAATCTAATGTGGTTAGTGCAGATCAGATTTTCAGTGTCTGCAGTCTCTGAGGGTAAAAGAGGTTGCCGGGAGAATAATAAATAAAGGATGTAAACAGCCTGACTTGGCTTGGTACTATAAAAGAGGAGCTTAGCGAGCTCTCTTGGTATCACGTTTCAGCTGCTGATGGACTGAGCACTACCAGTTTCTGCCCCAGGCCTTGGAATCTGGTGGGACGGGCTAGGGGAGGGCAGCAGAGGGGGGCAAAGCACAGGGGTCAAAACACAGAACCTCTGGCTTCATCATTTCAAATTCCAGAAGAGAACCACTTCCCCTGAGGAAAAGGCAGGGAATTCACTGACACACTCCACGAAGATCACATATGGAGCATAATGTAAAGAAGCAGCTCTCCCTATGTTCTGTGTCCCTTCCTTACTCTCTCCCCCCCCTTACACTCAACAAGCACGGTAAGTGAAATGACCATGAGACCAGAAGAGACATCAGTGGTACCACTTGTGAAAAACAAGGGGGTGGTATTGGAGGAATAATTAACCCTTAGCTGTCAGATCCTGCTGCCTGAGCTGCTGCTCTTTAAAATGATGCCGGCCACAGAGCTCCATCTCGTTTGATCCAAATAATATCCCGCTTTCAAACAGAATCAGTCGGCAGATTTAAAAGAAAAAGAAAAAGGCAGCAGCCACACACCCAGGATGTTTTCCACTCAGCTCTACATTATTTGTGTAAACTGAAAGTATATTGGAGGCTTTTTATTCTCCTCTTTCAAAGCTGGCAAAAAAGACATTAATCAATGTTATCAAGCCTCGGAGCAGACAGGATAATAACATTTTAGTGTTCAGTGTGTATACGGGCTCATTGATCTGGAGTGGATTAAACAACTTTAATGATTTTGTGTTCAAGCAATCAGAGTTTCTTCCATTAGCTAAAACAATCTGAGGTTGCTGGGCTCTGGCTTTCCCTATAAATATAGTGTGCTGCTAGAGTGATTGTTTAATGCCATTCTGAGCACTGGCTCGGTAGAAGGTTACAAACAACAGTATGAGAAAGGTCAGGGAAAATAATTTTCACCACAGCAGCAGATTATAAGACAGATAGATCCAATAATGCACAGGCAGAAGGAGGACAACAGAAGGAGGGGAGAGCCGGATTTTGCGCTCTGTGTGCTTTAGGTTAAGGTCATCTGTGAATGCCGAGCATCCAGGGGTGTGCAGAGGGAGAGGAAATCACAGCTGTACAAATTAGTGGCAAAACCAGTGGCCTAGCCACAGAAACACGTTTGCGGGCATCAGGGTCTGCAGGCTTGGCTCTTCGTGCCTTGACGAGGAGACAGACACACATTCACACAATTTTATGCTCTTTTCATGCCCAGAAAACAGGCACTAGCGCAGGGGATTAGCGGGTAAGGCTAGAGACGACCGTCAGCTAAGTGCAACTCATGCTTTGGCTTGCTTACTATTGACAGATAAGTGTGGCGGGCTGGCACTAAGATTTATTGCTGCAATAGTAGAGTGAAGATGACACCCAGTGACTCACAGACAGATCAGAGCTAGCAGACACAAGCGCCACTGACAGAGCTAAGTAAGCTCAGGACACACCACAAGCAAAGTGAGGATACAAAGTTACTGATATCATATCACATGATAGCACAATAATAATGGTGTAGTCCAAGTCCAGACATTATACTTAACTAAACTTAATCAACGAGATTAGAATTACTTACAAAAGGCCTTGTTGAAAAACTACGATCTGTGATATAGTCTTAGAGATTCAAGTTAAATATGACATTAAAGGAAAAGTAAGGTTGACTAAAGCAGTTTTATCAGTAGTTACCTGCGTTCTCTTCTCATTCTGTCATTATGTGCGTGTTAAGTGTGACTCTAAATACTGCATTAACTCAAAGATGGGGTTTATTTTCAATGCATGGCTTGATTGAAATGCTTCCCACACTTCACAAGTACACACACACACACACACACACATATATATATATATGAACTGTAGATGGAAAAACTGCGGCGGCACTATCTTGTGAGTGTCAAGAATTAAATAAAAATAGACTTTTGAAAAAAGACCAAAAACTTGAAACTTTAAGTATGATTGAGTGCGTAAGTGCAGATGAAACAAACGAGAGTTGTGAGCATGAATAAAACCATTAAAATGAACAACTTCAATTCCTTTGCTGGTTATAAAGCCTCTAATGTCTGGCTAAAAACAAACAAACAAACAAACAAACCAATATTTATTTCTTTTCCTGGGGGAAGACTATATGTGCAGGACTGATGCTAAATTTCCCTCTTATAGGCTTCAGCTTGATATATTATTAATCAATACTCTGGTTTTCTAGCTACCTTTATGCTCCATCTCATTAAAGAGTGTGCTGCTTCAACTGATATTTACCCATTATAATAGAAGCTTGGAGCTGTTTAGTGATGGTAATAATGCTAAGAAGTAGCCCATGAGGTGAAAAGAAAGTAGTTGCACAGTTCAGCTCTCTCCATCACTCATCTGTTGCCGGTGAACTGTGCAATCTTCCCTCAGATAAACCAAATCATTTTGAATTAAAATGCAAATCAGTTTGGATTTTTGATGCTCTCGTTTTTCTCTGAAGCTCGAAACTCACAAGCCACCTCAGAGCCGTCCATTCAAAGCAAATAATTAACCCTCCGATAAACTGAACTTTTTTTTTAATCGTGAGATCTTCAGAGTGATGCTCTGAACTCTTCCTGGCTCTCTGACTTCTTCAGTCCCCATGAGATCTAAGCCCAGCTTTGGTCTGAATTCTTTTCTCTGTGTTATCAAAACTGCCTAAAATATCATAAAAAGTGCCTTTATCTAAACTGAATCTAATCTCTGCGGCGGCCAGGCACTTGAAAGCGCTTCATTTCCTTAATGTGATGGGAAGATTGGAGCTTCATCCATCACAGAGCTCTGTTTCTGACGTTTTTGTTCCCAGCCCTCTCGCTGAACATGTTATGAACCACTGTGTACAGGCCTTTATGATTCCAGTGGGGCCTTTGTGGGTCCCTGTGTGGTATGCTTTGCAAATACTCAATACTCTCTCTTGCCTTTGAATTAAGGGGGCCCCACATAGAGCGAGAGAGAAACTGTCTGTCATATTGAACAAAGGGATGTGAAAGAAAATTTGAAAAGAAAGAGAGAGACAGTCTTGACATTTAATCTGTACAAATATTCTCCCCAGCAGGCAATAACCACAGTCGTTTAATCTATTCTGAGAGCAATAACCACTGTCACCTCACCCAGTCGCAGGGTGGTGTGCTCTGAGGACTGGACAGTCAAGACCTCCATCTGCTTTGAAAAAGTCCCCTGATATTAAATGAAACTATTTATGAGAGGCGCATAGTCACTTTTTACAAGTTAGCTGTGAGTTAAGCCCTTCTAACCTGCACACTGTTGGCTCCTGTTGGCAAGACTTTCTCTGTGTAGGCAATCATAGTTCACCCTTAACTTTAATCTAATGTGGATCAAAATACGTGCAAATGAGATATCGACCCTCATTATTGGGGGACTACAGCAAACTTGGGTGGGATGCCTCGTATCGTGGAGCTACCTGGACATCTGAGTGCTCCGAAGCATCTGTGCGTGAAACACTTACAGTGCAAGCGCTGCAGAAAGCACAGAGTACAACTTTAAGCACACTCCAGGTGTTGGTGCACATGTCGGCAAAGTGCACACAGGCATTCCGCGGTGCACGAGACACAAGGGCGCTCACTCCGGCTCTTACTGCCCAGAATACAAACAGACACCGGAGAGGGGCCAAGTTCAGGGTTACTGGTCACTAACAGGCTCGCTGCTTGCTATAAGCACCGAGCTGAGAGAGGCTGTCCTCTGTCACGCTGTTACACTCTGCTGCACACTACGCTATAAGATGATGCCACTTACCGATTAAAGCGTTCAGGAGTATTCCCAAAAAGCACAGAAGGCGGCGGCGCCTTGTGGGTGCCATTTAAACACGGAAGATATTCCAGCACTCGCAGAGAACAACGTGAGATGAACAAACACTGGTCAAAGAAAAAAAAAGAGCGAAAGGAGCGCAGACGTCCAGCTTCAGATACTACATGTTCCGACCTACAATGCTACAATGAGGTGGTGGGTCGCAGGGGTCGAACGAGATTTCGCCATTTTTAACCATCTATCAGCAGTCTGTCAGCATCCCGCTCTCTCTCTCTAGCCTCCTCACTCACTCTGCTGTATCCTAAAAACTGCCTCAACCCCCCTCCCTCCCTCTCTCTCTCTCTCTCTCTCTCTCACACACACACACACACACACACACACTGAATCTGGTCTCAAACAAAAGAGCCGACTGCAGACTGTTTTGCTCTCAGTGCACGAGAAACCTGCACAAGCGGCATGATTTCTGCATGTCAGGAAAACAAAGCCAACCTTGTATCAGTACAGATGACTGCTCCTAATTGCAGCAATCAGTCATTATCCCAATAATAAAAAAGAATAATTAACTGAAATTATATCGATTTTCATATGGGAAATATGACGTAACAAGCCTCAGATATCAGTAAATTAATAAATAAATTAACAGACTGTGCCTGAATGATTTTTATTGCATGAAATTGGTTGATAAAAAATAGCAACCATCTGGTTCCAAACTGAACACATGACATCTGTGTCTTTAATTGTTCGTTAGTTTGCGTTGGTTTGGGTTTGTTTTCAGCTTCAGTTCTACGAGGACAATGAAACCAAAATGGTGTAACTGTGTCAGGTTGGCTGTATGTGTTTTATTTAAAGCTGATGGTTCAGCACAAGTGAACCTGATATGATAAATAAGGAAGGAGGGCTTCCGAGCACACGGTTACGACAAAGCTCAGCTGTTTAGCTGTAGACGAGCTCCTCCTAGTGGCGGCATTTATGAATCTGTGTACACCTTATCTGTGTCAGCCATGCGCTCCGTTATTTACTGGACTAACACGTGTCACATGTTTAAAAAACCACACTCAGTGATGACTTCATTAGGTGCAGCCTGCTACCGGGATGGTCTTCAGATCGATTCTGCAAGTTGCAGGAAATTCTGGTCCATGTTGACATGACAGCATCACACAGTTGCTGCACATTTGTTGGCTGTACATCCATGATGTGAATCCTACCACATCCCAAAGGTGCTGTACTGGACTGAGATATTTCAAGCCTTTATTTGTTATAATTTTGTTGGCCATGGCTTACAACTTGTGAAAACCCCCAATTCAAAAGCTCAGAAAATCAGAATATTACACGAAAACAATAAAACAAAGATTTTAAATAGAGAAATGTCGGACCTCTGAAAAGTAATCATGCATATGTACTCGGTACTTGGTTTGGGTCACATGAATTACTGCCTCAGTGCGGCATAGTATATATGCCCTATGCCACTGCTGAGGTGTTATGTAAGCCAGGATGCTTCAATAGTGGCCTTCAGCTCTTCTCCATTGTTCAGTCTCATGTCTCTCATCTTTCTCTTGGCAATGCCCCATTGTTACGGTTCGGCGTTGGCAGTGTATTGTTTTAGGCGTTTTGTTTTGG
>NW_005187412.1:4777981-4779218 GCF_000239375.1 Pundamilia nyererei | reverse complement strand
CCCTCTGGAGCTGTCAGAGCGGCTTTTTGAATGTGGTCACCTGTTCCATGGTCCAATCAGCTGCGCACCACTCTTCATTAGGGGAGGGACCTGTAAAGAGTCTTAAACACAGTAAAGAGACACAGAACAAACAACCCACACAGTGTTCTTATGGCCGCAGCCGTAACACCCATAGATTCTCTTTGGAGTTCAGGTCAGGTGAGTTTTCTGACCAATGAAGCACAACAATCCCATGATCATTGAGCCAGGTTTTGGTACTTTTGGCAGCGTGGGCAGGTGCCAAGTCCTGCTGGAAAATGATGTCAGCATCTCCATAAAGCCCGTCTGCAGAAGGAAGCTGGTAGACGGCTACATTGCCACAGGATGTCCAGAACTCAAAGGACAAATATCAGCCAGAGAAAATTCATTGAATTGATTTAAAATAGCTGTTTTAGGTCCTCCTCCTTTAACCCTTTCATGCATGGATTATGATTTTTCTCTTAAGTACTTTAATTCATCTTTTCATGCCTAAAGATGAAATCCCTATTGAGGTTGGCATACTTCATCCATGACAGGGTTAAATAGCAATAATTACAATGAAACACAACATACATCTCTAGTAACATTAAACGACCAGTGGGTGGCAGGGTATGGCGTGACACATCAGTGTCCAGTGTGGTGGTTTATGTGCAAGTATACCATCAACACTGACACAAATACAAGAAAACAGCCTTTGAATAGCTGTCCACTGTAGTGACCACTATGCGTGAAAGGGTTAAGGAGCAAAGTTACCTTTAAGCCAACCCTGCTGTGATTGGCTGCCCCTCGCAAACAGAAGGTTTGAACACTAGGTATCTGTGTGTCTAAAACTATGTATGGCTGTGGTTCATTGGGCAGAGCTAGTTCAGTCCCCAGTTCTTACAGTCTGCATGTAGAAAGTATCCTTGGGTAAGATGCTGCCTCCCAAGCAATATCTCTGTCTAAATAAATAAATAAATCTGGGTAAATTCCCAGATGATTAAACATGGAACTATTTTGCTGGTAATACCTGAAATGAGTAAAGAAAATCAACTTATTTATACCTATTTATGCAAGATAATTCATAACTTTATTGAGGGGGTTATATTGGTTGGGTCTGATTATTGGGGGGGTCATAACCTCCCTAACCACCCTGGAAATTACGCCCCTGCTCCCAAGTGTCCTCAGATGCTTCTATCAGTGTGTGTGTGTGTGTGTGTGTGTGTGTGTGTGTGTGTGT
>NW_005187412.1:4742961-4776079 GCF_000239375.1 Pundamilia nyererei | reverse complement strand
ATATCTGGAACAAACTCCCAGAAAGCCTCAGATCAGCTGAAACACTCAGTTTATTTAAATCCAGGTTGAAGACTCACCTGTTCTCAGCTGCATTTGAATAAAGCCCCAAATCCACACTTTTAAGCTTAAAAGTGTGTATATATATATATATATATGTATATGAGAGAAAATAAGTCCTCTTAACATGAGCCTGAATCGAACAAAGTAAGATTTTTAACTCTTTATTTTCAAACTCTTCATATGAAATATTGGCTTGTCTCACTACAATAGGAGGCTATAAAAATAAAGGAAGTTAAGCTTCAGTACTACAAAATGACCACAAGATGGTGCTATTTCTCAAAAACAGCCTCGCCACATGACAAATTTTTCCTACACGCTCTCTCTCTCTCTTTTGCACACACACATACACCCAGTTTTGCCGACGTAAAAAAACAAACAAAAAAAAAAAATCTGAGCCACTCCCCTTTATGCCTGGTCTCCTCGGTTAGCACTCAGGAGCCGTGTTGGGACCGTTTCAGTGAAAATCGATTATAGTGTAAATATGATCCATCTACCCTCACTTGACCTGGATCTCTTCGCTGATTTCAGTGTGTGATCACCCAGTGCTGGTCTTCACAGACACCGAGAGGAGACAGCGGCATCCTCACCGCCTTACCCACTTTCCCGAGAAGGTGAAGCCGTTATAATAACAGCGCTAGCCGCTATGAGACGAATAAGTGGTAAGGCGAAGGATGAGACTCTGATCGAGCTGCAGAGCGCCAGGGCTGCAGGTAACCGCATAAATGCACGGTTTTATTTCTAAATGTGGCAGCTGCTGTGGCAGAGCGACGCTCTACAAGTTACAGTAATCCGAGGTTCATTGTAAACTCGCAATTCAGCAGTGAAGGGTGAATATTTATATGTCCTCTAGTTGTTTTGTCTTACGTGGCAAAACCATTTCTACATGTGGCTGTAATTTGGTTACTCGGCTTGTGCTTGTATACAGCCCAGTTAGTGATGCTGGGTTGCACCAGAGATCCCATGACCAAAACACATCAAAACACACATGCTGTTTGTTCTTCTTGTCTACTGCTTTGATACAGCCAAGTCCCTTACACTGCAGGGTGACACTGAGGTCACACACATAGTCTGTTTCCCAAACTGAGCCAGACTGCATATTTATTTTTAGCGTACAATATCTCAGTGTACACTGTAGTAAACTATCCTAGAAGCATCTCAGGCATTTTTTAACGAATTAAATTAGAGAAGAAGACAAATTGATCCATGCTGTAAAGCATGTGAGTAAACATACTTTTTGCTATCTGTCAAGCCTAACATGTGTCACCTTATCTAATGGGACTAGCCCCCTGTGAGATAGTCAGGCTTTACTGACTCTTCGCCTATAGTCACATGAAGTCACCTCTCTGGAGGTTCACAGTCTGAACAATGTGCCACCACAGGAATGCTTTCAGACGTGAATTTGGTTGAATTATGTCGGCTTACCGTGATTTGTTGCTTCTACATGGACATTAGAAAGTCAGTTAAGTTGATGGAGCACTGTGAAACCTAATGGTTTGGTTCTGCGGTCGTTTTAGTCCTGAGAGGATTGTATGACATTGCTGCACAGGACTTGTGTCCTGAATGAATCTTACTAATGAATGAATGAATTAAATGACTTGCTTTCACTCCAGTATCTAAAGTAGCAGATCTATGAGTTAATGACACTTTTAATGTTTTGAGCACTATGTGTCAGTCCATCCCAGTCTGAATAACCCACGTCTTTGCCTCACAAACACTAAATCTTCATTTTTATGCTGTCCTCTCGCTGACATTTGAAACTCTGCACGTGTGCAGTGGGAAACTTTTCAGCATTTCTAAAACTGAGCCACAGACGTCTGGAGGCATCCAGCAAGATTTTGCATAAGTCAGGAGACGCTCTGGTTTCCAAAAGAAACACAAATCCATAACAGGAAAAATACAAAGTATACTCAAGTTGCAGTAAGAGCATGGCATGTGCTGATATCTGCTGACCTGCTGGAGGACAAGATGAATTAGGTGCACTGGAAACCTCTGTTGCTTTTGTGACAAGAGCAGCCGGGCCTTTTAATTTGTGAGCCTGCTTACCTCTGCCTAACAGACCACTGCATCACAACAAGACCATTATGAGAAGAGAAAAACAAAACGTTTATAGAACACATTTTCCAGCATTTTCATTCAATCAAACCATGTCTGAGTTAAGATTACGATGCCTCAATTACACCTTTCCCTGTTTGTATTTGCATATCCTCCGCTGTGTGTATTAGAGGGTTGTTTATAAGGACACGTGGCTGTTTATTTAGAGTGAGCAGTAGATTAAAAGACTGCTGTTCTACAGAGGCTTTGTTCGGGCTCTTATCAGGCCAGACTTTCAGCGACAAGTGAAAGGGGAAACAAAGGAGAGGAAGGATTCAGTCCTCACCTCAGTGTGTGTGTCTGTATGTGTTACCTTGTTCACAGCTGCCCAAACACTGATTTATAATCGTACATGACATTCTGCTGCTGGATAAACACCAGATGTCCATGGACAGCGTATACCGTTTGGTGGATGGTTTTCTAAAATCAACCTGCTGCTTGTTGTCACCCTCTGTCTGTAAATCTTTTTCTTGGCCAGTTCACAGTCAGGGAAAAAATCTTAATGACTCCACTTTTAAGTGCCCTCAATAGTTATTAATTACTCATTTATATCGGGATTTGCCTCCTTTTAAGGTGATCTCAATCCGCAGTCCAGCTGATGAAGTCATCTGCCAGTCAGAGGTGAAGCAGAGCCAAAGAGTTGCTATGGAAACAGGCCTTGTAATTAAATTACTCCCTTTGAGGAGGCAAACAGAACAGAATAACACATGGTAGGCAAGCAAGACGTCCTCTCACCACAACCACAGTAAGACTAGATGAGGTCTTATTGTGCTGCCAGAACTATTTTCAGACTACAGACCTTTTGTTTTGGGCATAAAATAAATTTTTTGCTCTATATATTTTTAATCATAGGTGGCATATGCCTCTTTTTTTCCTCTGGGCTTTCACCTTTTTGTACGTTTTTGTAGAGACAAGTGACAAATAAAAAACCCATCATGTGTCTTAGTAAGGTGTCGGGCCATCGCACGATGCCAGAATAGTTTTAGCGGATTTTCAAAAGTTGTTTTCACACTTTCAGACTTCCCTGAACGTCTCTAGCCACTGCCTGACAGAGGTGCACGTGAGAAGGCTGATATCAGCTGGATCAGGCATTAGACACTCTTTAAATGTCAGTTCCCAAGTGCAAAGGATGCTTGATGTTACGCTGTGCTGATGTGTGAACAGCGCTGTTTAGAATTCGTTGCATTTACAGCTAGTGAATGGGCGTCGTCTGTGCTGCCTCCGGCATGCAGGGAGCTCCCTCGCCTAAACCACACAGAGCATGTGCAGTAGCGCAAAAACAGCTGAAGGGAAGTGTTTCCTGTTGTGTTTTGTTTGAGAAAGAACAACAACATCTATCCTGACTCAATTTTTGCAAAATTTGCCCAAAGCTCACATGTGAAAACACCTCTGAAAAGTCGCTGGGACTCTGATGAAAACTTGGAATATCGTTTTTCCAGAAGATACGCCCCTGATTTGGTGCTTTGATGACTGTAGAGGAACGCACTATCTGTCACCACCATCACCAACTGGGTGGAGATCTTGTGAGGGAAAGTTCAGTAGCAAATGATTCGTGTCATTTTCATACTGATCAAAAGATTCAGTGACCCATCGTGCCAGTCCCACCAGGATAGACGTGTTTTATCAGGGCAAAAGGTAACACCTCCATATTGATTCTTTTCTTAGGTGATAAGGGCACTCAACGCAGCAAACCATTCCCCCTCACCAACATCCTTACTGTAGGAGTGTAGGAGTTTTTCCTTTAATATGTCACCAGTCTATATGGGTGCTCTTTACAGGGCAGCTTTGGATGCAGGAACCTGACTCACTGTTGTGCCGTCTCTCATTGGTTAATGTTGTTAATCTACTTATTGGGCAAACAAAACGCCCAAGGCCTTCATATCATAGATGCAAGGAAGCTACTTTTGTGCCCTAATCTGTCTCGTCCAGTCATCCTTTCAAAAGATTTCGTCAAACATCTCTTCCTTAAAAGACCGTCAGACATGTCAAGTGTTGAAGTCCAGGCGTGTTATGTTGTGTCTGTTTAACGCGATGAATTATGACTTCTGCTCTGCATATGACCTCTTCAGCTGGCACTGTTCAAGCTTTCCGGTAATTGTCAGGAAAGTATCAACAATTTCCTGATGATAAGAAAGGAAACTTGTGTTCTTGGCAACAACATGAGCATGATACAAATGTGAAAACACAACTGTCAACATTTCAAACGCTTTCTAAAAATAAAAGACACCATTAAAAAAAACCAACTTTATCAGTAGCGTTCCCTTGTATATGTTTAAAGCCTCACGTATTCAGTGTTTTTAAACAACATTTATATTAATCTGGATGCATTTTGAATATAGTCAGCTGTATTGACAGGAAATGTTGAGTGGCAGACTTTGAGGATGCCTCGTCCTAGAAGACAGAGGCCCTGGGTTTGAGCTCAGGATGTTGTGGTTTGACTGAAACAGAGTGTGCACTGTGCTTGCAAGATTAAAAGTTCTTATTTGCGTTTTTGCATCAAATTTTAAAATTTAATTCAGTTCTTTTTGTAAAAACCTGACATACTTGCCTGATGCTCTCATCAAGACACACTTGTGGTTCGTGTGATCCTGCATATTGGATGACTTTGAGTGGGAACCCCTATTTAGACTACAGTATTGTTCATCGCATTAATATTTCATATACATCGATTTGCAATTGAGCCCTCATGCCCCATCTGGTATTATTAAACTCATGAATAGAGAGAAGTTGTAGAGCAGTCTGTGATGTGTTTGTATTACTTCTCTTGAGAAAGGATTATGCTGTCATAATAAACCAGTGCTGTGTTTTCCATTTGTCAAAGTGGAAGGTCGAACGACACTCTGAAGAGCTCTTAATCGAGTAAAATATAGAACGCCTGTTTCAGTACAGCAAGCAGGACATTCTAGCTCTGTGCCAGGCACACTGAAGAGCTACACGAGAGTTGTTAGCGGGGCCTCTTCTGAATCATAGGCGCCCACGCATGTTGCTTGAGTCATAGTAAAAACGATTTGCTTGATACTGAATCAAAGGTACAAAAACACAGCGAGTGCTTTTCATCAGTGGTGTCGATGATCTGCAACATATAAAAGCTGTGGTCTGATTTTCAGCAGTGATAGAACTCTCTGTTGTGCTTTTATGCTGTTCTTTTAATGCTTGTGTAAGTGAAAGTCTGATGGCTCAATATTTAACCTTTGTGTTGTCCTGATCTACAGTTTAATTCCACCTCCTAACCACTGTCTGTCTGTCCCTTAAAGATGTTCCTGCTGTGTTGACTGCATTCAGGATTAACCTCCACCCAGGTATGGGCAGATCAGAGGCTTTATGTGACGCCTGTCTGTCCGTCCTCGCGTCATTGTAATCTCTGCTATTTCTCTTCGCACCCTCCATCGCGTGCCGTCATCATGTTTAATGTCACTGCGTATGCTCCATTTATGTAAATTTGTTACGGCTTTCCTGTTTGTTTGCTGATCAGAATCAAATGCCTCTCTGTCTGCTATCTCAGCTTTCATATTGTAGCCATTTGCTTAAGTGTCTGCCGTCTGGTAGCTTAATGTGCTGTGTACTGTGTCAAATTTGTACTATTTGTACTGGTGCATGCACCCAGACGCTGAATTAAGATATGTGCCCATTGTATTTCAACTTGTGGCTAGGCTATTTGATGATTTATATCTTAAGCAACATGTATAACTTTTTATAGCAAAGTTTTGCTTGTACTATAAAAGCAGAAAAACTCCTGCATGTATAATTTTACTCACAAATGCGGTATGTAGCACAGCCTGTGGACTCTGTGGGCCCAGGAGAGATATGTTGAAGCTCTAACAAGCTTCTGCCTGAATACTTTGCCTCAGTGCTTCCACTACAGCATCAAGAATGAGCAACCTTTGATAACATTACCCCAAAAGGTCCACTAATCACCGAGAAATTAGGGACTACCATATTCAAACATAAGTCTGACATAAGAAGAAGAAAAAAAACTCATTTGGCTTCAGATAGTCTTTTGCTGAGTAAAGAAGGATAGCTACTACAGCTAGCTTTTTCTTTAGGTAGCCATCAGTCCTTCTGCAGTAGCTTATTCTTAGCCTGTGGTATGTTAGCCTGTAAAGTATGCCTTCATTATTACAGGGAGTAACACAATCATACTTTGAATGCATTTTTATAGTTCAAAGTAAAAATGAAATACAGTGTGTTCCTCTCAAATGTGGTGGCACAGAAATGTAAATAAAGCACAAGCACTGAAGTAAAATGTAAACGCAGTCACAGGACTCCATGCAGGTTTGTGAAAAACTATGTTCACCCCACGAGTGATTAAATTGTATAACCGTCCTTGAGAGCAATAAGTTGAAGTGACTTTATCAGACTCTGATATCATTTTGGAGAATGCTGTTCTTCGAGTCATTGTCCCGTTGCATGATTAAGTTTAGCTTTTGGACAGATGACCTTTCATTTGACTCCAGAATTCTTTGGTATACAGAGGCGTTCACAGTGGGAATGAGGTGTTTGTGTCATGTTGTGTGTGGTTTCTGCCAAACGCGGTGCTGTGAATTATGACCAAGCATTTCCACTTTGGTTCCAGAAGTCTTGTGGTTTGTTCAAATGTAACTTTGCAAACCTAAGTCCTTTAAAATCGGAGATTCAACTCGTTGTTGAGCATCGCATTGAGTTGCATTTGCTAGAATGTGTTCTTGGGAAGAATGGAAGCTGTCTTGTGTTTTTCACTTGTGGATAATGTTTCCCACTGTAGAAGGATGAACTTCAGACGGTGTGGAAATAGCCTTATAATCCTATCCAAATTAATGAGCAGCAATTGTTTTTCTATTATTGATGTCCCTCTTGGTAATATGTACGGTAATAACACATATTGTGTGTATTGTGATAATAACACACACCTAGACCTCCAAATTGCCCAAACGTCTGCTTTAATAGAGGTGTTCACACTTACAGTCATCTTTAAATCAAGTGTATTTGATTACCAGCACCTGCCTGCTATTCTTCCTCTTAATTCCTAGGGAAGCAGTAAGGGGGTGTACATTAGCCATTCATGTGGCTAACGTACACATGAGTGGGTGACTGAGTGGGTAGGTGATGTAAACTTTCACATCCTCATGTTAGATAAACACTAAACCCAGGATGCTGTTTCAGATTGAGAAATGCGGGTTGACTTTCATAATCTTTGTTTCGGTGACTCAGTGTGATGAGGCTGCTGGCCTTACAGCGTCACACAAAAAGTGAAGCTATGTGTGCGTCTCATCTGGGGGCTGCATGTGTCCCCAAAGCTGCAGAAATTAGAGACACCTTTTCTGTAACAGGCAGTCCTGTAGCAGAAATGATTGTGATTGTGCAGAGGTACATTTGACTACTTTGGTTGTACCTTAGTCCAGCTTTGCATATATCTTCATGAACACATATCCTTCGAGCAGGCTGCCTGCTTAGGCAAAGAGTGGAGCGAGCACAGAATCAAGTTTTGTCAGTTTACTGTAAATAGAAAGGCAGCACGGGCTTGTCTGTATTTTCATATCATTAGATTGTCTGGATAAAGATAGATTATTGTTAGGCGATAGCAGTGACAGAAGTGTTATAGCCCCTGCTTTCTTTTCTTTCTATTCTGCAAGATCAGTGCTGTCTTTAGGGAACCGGTATCCTGGCACAAGGTCTCCTCTTCTCTTCCACTCATGTAATGTGAATTGATTTCTGATTTCTTTAATTATTTAGAGTAATGGAGATTTTCCAACTCTGATGCTGGTCACTCCTCACTGTTCTTAATCTTGCTGACGGAATAAGTTTGATGTGAAGCAGTAATTGAGGGGAGATATTTGTCTGGAACGCAGCGCCAAACCAGGACGGAGCCTCCACTGTGTTTTACAGATACAGATGTTGTATCAAACCAAAGGTCTGAAAATTGGATTCATTTAGTCCATTTCTTGTGTAATTTGGCATACCTCAGCCTCCTTTCCTGGTTCCTGTTCGTTAGAAATGGCTTATTGATATTTCTGATGTGGCTTCAGCAAACAGTAGATGGATCAGTGGGTGCATCTCCCAGGTCCTGTGTCAGGTTCATCTCTTGAGTTGGGGATTTTTTTTTTATTGTTGAACGATGATTAGCTCAGTTTTAAGTGGCTTATACAATAAAACAAATGTTCCTCTGAAAGTGGGGATTTGTAAAGAGTAGACTGAAAATAAGTGAAAAAACAGCTAATGACAAAAGAAAACTTTGAGAGACCTTTGGAAGGTCTGAAGAACTATTGCTGAAGCCCACTATTACAAGAATGAGGGGTGGCTCAAGACTTTCGCACAACACAGATAGACTTTATCTTAAAGATCTTAATGATTGTTATTTCCTAACACGATTCAAATTCCAATGATGCAGAAAGTAAAGATGCGAAAATAGTTTTTCGATTGTTCTTATGATAAAGCTCTGAAAGCTCAGTGCATACATCTGCTACAACCTTGTTCTGTTTACAGCTCATAACACCAGCAGATGCCTCTGCTTCGGCTACATGTGAATCTCTCGCCTTCCTCTGCTCTGTCTGAACATCAGTATAGCATCATTTCTCTGGATAGAATCAACTCATTTAGGAAAAGAGATTAGTTGATTCTGTTCTTGGCTGCATCGCACATGTATAAAGTCACTACCTCCTGGATGTGTTTGCACTGATCTACTTCCAGTTTTGGTCTTCTGGTGTGTCTTACAGGGCAGGACCTATGGGCATGAGGTATGCACAACTTTTTATGAACTGGAATCACTAAAAGCACATCTCTCAACTGCATCTCAGTCATGCAACAGGTTTTGAAATGCTGTTTGGCTATATCAGGGTCAATACTCAGCAATGGTGCTCTAATTTGTTTTGGAGATGGTTCAAAATGCCACTGTTCATTTCCCACGAAGTTAGTAACATGTTTTTTGACAATCATGCTGACGAGAGAGTATCTCAGCTCCTGTAAATAGATAGCAGGAGACGTGTAATTGGGTTAAATGGGTGGAAAGTGGGTAGGTAAAAGAGTGCATGGCACTTCTCACTTATTCAGTTTTGCCCAAATGAATAGCTGTCTCATTTTAATACGTGGTAGTAATTTCCAGTGAAGACTCATTTATGGCCATCTGTTCTAGTAAGTGTGTCTGTTGCCCTGTTTCACAGAGGGAACACTACTTTGTGTTTTCCTTCAGTCTGTCTCTCTGTGGAAGTTGCTGGCCTTTTGCCTTTGTTTGCTCTAAGCCAGGTTGTGATAACTGTGGACGGCTTGGCACAGTTGGAGTTAGACCAAAACAAGTGGGATAAAAAAGATAGGAGAGGAAAAAAGCAGCTCACACAGGGTTAATTGGAAAGACGGTGTAATATGCTACTTATATTTCCTGTGGATTCTTATAGTCTAACTGATATGCCATATTCTTACTCCAAGTGCCTCTTTAGGCCTCTCAGTGAAGTACTGCTGCTATTGGCTGTCACTGCTGTCTGTCAGACCCTCCTGCTTAACGAAAGGTCTCTGCCAGTGCAAGCTGAGGGAGACTGAAGCGCTTTGTGTTCTTTGTGTGCTGCGTGTGTGCTTCTTTTAGGAGGAGGCTGGACCCTTTGATACAACAGCAACCTCAACGGCCAGCTCCTCCCTCTCACTGATGTTTTTGTCATGCAGCCTCCCCCACAGGAAGTGCAGCTTTCCCACCATCCAGGAATAATAGGGGAGCAGGCGGCTAGCAGAGCAGTGCAACATGAGCACATTTCCTCTGCCAGAGTCTGCCACGCAGGGCCGGAGAGGCTCTGCTGGAATGTGGCGAGCCATTGCATAAGTGTGTATGTGCAATGTGGCCTTTGTGTTTTCATCTCTCTCAACTCAGTACTTACAAACATGGTGATAGTCAGTATCTCCTGATATTGCCTCCTGTAGGCTTTTTTTCATTGGCTCTTGTTATATTGATGCTGTCTACTATGCATTTGTAGCCATAACAGTAATTTGGCAGCTGATTCTTCTTAAAGGGATGTTTTTGTTATGAGTGAGCTTTAATTTATCCTGCGGTCCAAATTATTTGAACTAGTTTAACAGTTACTTACTGTCAATTTAGATGATATATGTGCAACTATTGCTTTTGAGAAGTTAGAAAAATCAATCATGTTTAATTCATTAATCATGTTTTTTGCTTAAAGTCTGCAAATTTGTAAGTATGTGCATTTTAAGCTTAATTCACTTCAACCAGGTACCCGTCTCTGGGTTACCTGTTTAAGATTGGCTATGTTTGAGTTTATGTGCTGCTAATCCTTCAGCAACACAAACTAACATGAAAAAGACCACTAAGTCCTACGTGAGACAACCATTTACTGACATGAACAAATATATCATTTAATGATTCGACTTATTCGACTGGGCAGCAAAGTGGTGGAGTAGTTAGCATCTTGTTGCACCTCAGAGCAAGAAAGTCTGGAGTTCATGGGACCGTTCTGTGTGGAGTTTGCATGTTCTCCATGTGCCTGTGTGGCTTCTCTGCAGATATTCCTCATACTGAGTTGTGTGTCAAGTTAACTCCTGTCTAAGGTGTATGCCACTTTTAACCCTATGGCAGCTGGAGGAGGCTCCACCACCTCCGTGACCCTGAATTGGATTGGAAGCAAATGGATGGATGAATGGATGGAGTGTATTTAGACCAGTTCAATTACAATACAATAATACGATAATAACTAGATAATTACTATGCTATTACATATCAAAGACTGAATTCTAAAACATGAACAGCATTGTTACTGCACTCTTCTGTACAGCTGTATAATTCTCTTGATGTTATTCTTTTCTTCATTTATTTTGCAGATGAAAGCAGCGGAAATGGTTCTTTATCTGAAAGGGCACCACTGCCGGGAAATACAGAAGTGAGTGCTGGTGTATCTGTGAGCATTTCAACACATTCCCTTTCTATCTAGCTAGCTAAAAAAAATTAAGACATTTTGGGAATGACAGTTAAAGGTTTATCACTTTTTTGCTAGTTGTATGAGAGGAGCTGGTCAGCTCAGAGCAACTATTTTTCAAAAGTAAACCGATGTGCACACAAAGCACTGGTTAATGTGCTATGCCTCCTTTGTTTAATACAATACATACTGGATGCATTGAAACGCTGCTAGTTGCTAACTTCATGATGATTCCTATCTCCCTACTAAATGTAAACAAGCATATATAAAAATATCTATTTCCATTAAGATTTCCATTAACAGTTAATTGAGCAGCCTTTTGTCTGTGTGTTATTTCCTTTGTAGTCAACTAAATTGTTTATGTCAGTGTTCACTGTATGTATGAGTAATTTTAAAATCTTAGATGACCCTTTGGTGACTCACCCCTCTGATTGATGACTCTGATGAGTCACAAGATAGCTATGTTATCACAGAGTGCCGCTCATTTCAGCAAGACTGAAATAAACTGTCTCTTTGGTTTTTCAGTGACATAATGAGGTCATTCCACAGATGCACTATGTATCTTAATAAAATGATGGTATATTTCTGATATGTGTGCATGAGGTTTCAGTGCATAACCATTGAACACTGAATCGCTATATTTTTAAAATTTTCTCATTAGGTCAAAAGATGTTTTATTAACAGTCCAAACAGGGTGTAGTTGACCAAGCTGTATTCCTCTGCCTCTGGTCTATATGTCCCTGCTTCTGCCAAATTATTTTTACCGCCCCATCTGATTTTTAGCACTGCATCTGAAACGATCCACAGTGCAAACAACACTTAAATCAGATGCTGTCTTTCACTTTCAGCACTGTGATCCTGTGACAGGTATGACACAAAGTAGGGGAGGGGAATGATCTGGAGTGCTTTTATTCTAGTATTATTTTTTTTATTAAACCACTAAGCACTGTTGTTTCAGAGTTAGCTAAATTACCTGGAGAAATTAACAGGAAACTCACAAGAAAATCCTAGAAATATTTCTACTTCGTGTGGAAAAAAATACTTGAAAAATACTGATTATCCCCCGATTGTTAACATCTGAATTTCCTACAACTATGAGTTCTGCAATGCTGTATTTAAAATTGTTGAATTGCACTCAACAGGCCGCTGTCTATGAAGAAATGAAGTGCACTGTTTGCTGGCTTTTTAAAGTAATGGTGCCGCTACTGTGATGGGCCGATAAAGAATAGCAGCCACACTCCTGAGTGAAAAGATCGAGCCTAACCTGAGAGTCATTCACATGTGGTTCAGGATGCTGTAAAACACATAACTTGCATATATGTTAACTCTAAAAATCAGAAAGCAGATGATTTTCTGCAGGATTGCAGAAAAAGTCTGTTTTCTAAGCCTAATATTGCTGCATTATTTTTAAACTGGCAGCATTTTGTGCAGTTGAAATTTAAGATTTTTTCATTTAAAACTGAGGTTAAATAGCAATAAGTGGAAATGTGATTTAATCTGGGATGTTAAACAGTTTGTCTCGACTGGGTCACCTGTGTTTAAAGCCATAATAAGACAGATAATGTCACAGAAAAATGTTGTAATATTATTTTAAAGGCAGTGGTTGTGTGATCTTGTTTAGCTGAAGTTATAATTAGTTTAGTTGTCATAAATGGGAAACTGACAACAGTAATAAACACTAACAGGATTCAGACTATAAACTCTCTCCCCACAAATTGCACCCTGAATATAAGAAGCTGAGTCACACTCCTTTAGAGGAAAGTCTGTTAGTCAATGACAGTGTCTGATAAGAAAGAAAAAAAAACCCTGGGTGGAGTGCAGCAAACTGCTCAGGCAACATGGCACTTCAAGTCCTAGTCAAGTCACTATAATAGTATATAGTTCTTAAAGTATGTTTTGTTTTTTTTAAACATTTCAATTCAAATTTTTTATTTTGTTATTCTTTCATTGCAAGACGGGTCATGCAATCAATGACAGACAAAAATGATTAAAATAAACAAAAATGGAAAAGCAGCAAAGATTTAATATCATAATAAGAAATGAAGCCATATAAATGTGAAACATACTAATAGAACAACAAAGCTAATCCACAAAATGACATCATTTAAACTCAAGTTTTCCATGTAGTGTGTTTTGGGCATTAAATTAATTAACATTATTTTTAGACTTTATCTATAAACATTAAAAAAATGTATACAGGCAGTTCACACTAACTAGCTCAAAGTGGAGTTAAGACATGCTATTTCTCACTATTTTTATTGAATATCAGCTCAAATATCTCGTTTTGCTACCTACCATGCAGCACCAGTTATTTCGAGATCCCAAGCTAAATTATTTAATGTATAGTACAAACTCAGATTGCCTTTATATGCAGAGAAAACTAACATACATTCAATTTCTTTTTTTGTTTAATGATCGTGCGTGCATGGATGCATGATAGATGAAATTAGAGTAGCTGAAAATAATGGTTATTGTTTATTTAAGCGTAAAGGTTTCTTATATACGGAAACAGTAAAGATGAATTTCTACATTAATGGAAAAGTATTTAATGTTAGAATTCTAAATGCATTCAGGTAATCAAATACTGAAATTTAAGTAACGATACAGACACGACACATTTCTCCTACCGTCCGCTATTTTTGTGTAATGTTAGGCTTTGATTGTGTAGCGTTCAGGCTTTGCAGTTAAATCTGGTTTCTCCACAGTCATCATTGTTGCCCTCTAAATGTTTCTAGTCAGAGAAAGTGTTTTTTTAAAAATGCTTTTCGGCTGAAGAGCCAGAACGGGTTGATGTCTCTGTAATCAGTGGTCTAAACTGCATATATCATCCTCAGACCCAGCAATAAATTTTTTTCCTGTGTTGGGGACATGAGTTTACGATCACTTTGTCAAGCAGCATTTATGGAATCTGCATGACTTCTCTGACTTCATTTCAAAATGATGGAAATTTCAGCTTCCATATTTTATGGCCACAAGAGAGGTTAAGTAACACTGTTTGTTTTGGGGACTTTTTGCAGATATTATAATTCGATTGCATAAGAATTGTTTCTTCAATTTGAGAGTCTTAACTTTGAGTTAGTAGGATATCAAAATTGCACAGTAATTTTACTACTTCCAAAACTAAACTTTTATTCATTGTGCTCCGTAGTGGACACCAGGACTTACTGCCTCTTGTCATGTAGTCTTCAAATAGTCCTAAAATAGAGTGTATACTGATAACACACAGACTTGTTTTTCAACTTCTTACCTTTGAAAAATGCATATCACACTTCTCTGCTGCTATATGATTATGGCACGGCTACCGTGTATTGCTAACTTTTGGAAATTTAGCAAAGCTCCGTGCTCCACCATTGCTGTAAAACAATGGCCAGTTGGAGTGAACAGAGATGACGCGACTTTCTATTCAGCAGCTCTGGTTTCAGCATGATTTAGATAACCTAAGATCTGAATTTACTAGCTCCTAGTTATAGCCGATTCAATAAGCTGAGACAGATGCTTCAAGAGTAAGCTGTCAGAGTAACAAATGATCTTGATGTTTCTGATAAGTGGGAAAACCATAATCAGAATGCTTTATTAATCCCAGTAAAGAACAGTAACTAACTAAACTAAATCAAATAATATAATCAATAAATATTATACAACAAAGTTATAAATAAATAATAATGCATCTAATAATAAATATCCCAGTATATTACACAAAATTAAATATATATAGATCACATTGTTATATTGACTTTGTAATTTTCTCTGCAGAGGATGTGATGTTAAGGATGTGCAACGATTGCAGTGCGCACGTGTGCATTAGATGGAGGATTGTACAGTGAGATAGTCACAGGCAGGAGTGATTTCCTGTGTCACTGAGCGATGCATTTGGATAATCTCAGTCTCTCACTGAACGTGCTCCTGTGACTGACCAGCACTCATGGAGTGGGTGTGAGCTATTGTCAAGCACTGTCTTTATCTTGGACAACGTCCACCTCTCCGACACCACCTTTAAAGAGTTCATTTCCACCCCTACAACATTACAGGCTTTATGGATGAGTTTATTGGGTCTGTTGGCATCCAGGATCCTCAACCTGCTGCCCCAGCATGCAACAGCATAGAGTATGGCACTGACCACAACAGATTCATAGAAAATCCTGAGTATTGTTTGGATAAAGAAAAAAAAGAATAGAATAAAGCCCTCTGGAAAGTGAGAACTCTCTTAAACAAAGTGGAACAAGGCTGCCATGGAAAGATTATTTCCTTCAAACATCTATCATATACAATACTTCTTATCCATAATGGACTTTTGAAGTTGTCATTTTAGCCCCTTCTCCAAATTTTGACACAAGGTGTTATGTCATCTGTATGATCTTTAAGTATGATTTCAGCTTAATGTCAAAATATTTTTTTCTTTGTGACTCAGGAGGGTATATTTCCTCTGTGCTTTTTATGTATCCAGTTGTATGAGTGCAAGCCTGAGTCAGTTTAATTTGTTTCTGTCTGTATCTGTCAAGGGTGGACGTATGTTTGGCTTCCCAATGTTTCAAAGCTAAAAGCTCTACTTTGTGGTTGTTTCTCCTGCAGACAGACAAACTAGACCCAAGCAGAGACACTGTGTTCTTTAGGGACGGAGTACGAAGAATAGACTTTGTGTTGTCCTACGTAGATGACAAGGACGGAGAAAAGAAACAGGTAAGCGTAACAGAAAAGGGCCACATTGTTCATTACTTGCCTACTCAGCGTTTTAAAATGCTAGCAGACAATATTATTATGCAATTTCTAACTGGAACAGGAATCCATGCTGTAAAGAGGAAGTGAGAGTCAACCCCTTTTCTGTGAACATATGACATTTGTAAATGGAAACCCAGACTGTTAATCATGTGAGCCATCCTATGAGCCAAGATATGAAGCAAGGCCAAGATGTGAAACCTCTATAAGACACTGTGCCTCCTCCTCATCATGTAACTTATTGAGATCATCTCAAGCAATGTGAGAATGGGGCTTTAAACATCCTAATAGCAGTGGGTCAACAACCCTCCAAAGAGAAGATCCTCTCAAGGGGTTAAATATCTTGAGTTCTCCCTCAGTTATTTAAGAAGTGAAGGTACACGAAATATCTTCGTGAGCCTTCATGAGTTGCCTTCTTTTTAAGCAGTGAAGAGGGAATAGTGTCATACAATTGCAAGCTATGACACATCCTTGTACCGGACGCACAGTCAGCACTAAATCAAGATTTCAGACACTTAACTGGTCATCATCAACTTTGCATTATTCATCACAGTCATCGCTGCGGTTCCATTATGGGAAGAAACTATGTTTGCATAGTTTATGTTTGCAGAAACTAATATACAGGCCTTGGAAAACTACTATATGTTGCATTGTGGATTTGGTGGGTATTGTAGAAGAAACAGATTAAACAGAGAAAGATAACATTGTGCATTGTTATATCGTGCCCTCGAAAGGGGCTCTTTTGGACACAGAAGCTGGATGGTGAACATAGCGGATCCAAACAGCCAGATACATCCTTCAGGAGACTTTAAAGGCCCAAAAACAAAACTTTAAAGAAGTGAATACCTGCAATATTTCGCTGTGTGCTTCTTTTGTACTCACAAATTTGTTTTTACTGTCCCCAAGTGGTCAAAAAATTGCTTGGGGAAAAAAGTAGACGTGCAAACATCACATAGATACAAAGCTATTAAAGAAACAACAAGGGAGTGGTCACCTGAGGAGTGGAACAAGTTTAACATTGCCAGGCTTTGCTGGCTAATGCCATCTAGCTCTGTTTATGTACAAAATTGGGTTTCTTTTTACTCCAGTCAGAGACATATCAGAGGAACTGATGAGAGTAATTCTGTGGAAATTATCACAAGTGCACAGAGTGGTAAAATAGGCCTAAATATATTAATATATTTCTACTACATTGGCACCACTGCTTATTTCTAATGTGAAAACTGCACTTTAGAGCTCTGAAACTTAACCCCTTAGCAGTCCAATTAGTCCCCTAAACCATCCAATGTCCCGTGGGCGGTACGTCCGACTGCTAAGGGGTTTTAAAACTGCATGCACTTAAAGATTACAGGTTGCTCAGTGTGTTTAGCTTTTACACTTTTCCTTAGCCTCCTAAAGGAGAATTGCTTAAGTTTGTCGCCAGATCAAAGTGGAATTAATTTTTTTAATTGAATATCTTCAGTGGTTAATATGGTGCAAATATAAATGGTCAGTTTTCTCATTTGTGTTCTAGAAGCTTCAAAACAAAGCAATGTTTAAAAAAAAGGCCAAATCTAAAAATGTGCACGACCTTCTGAATATAAATGAAAGGAAATTACTGTGACAGTGTGACACAAGGCTAGGCTTTACTCAGTAGCGTTTAGTCAGCTCTACTGATTATATTCTGAGTAGTCTTTAGCTCAAGAGGTAGAACAGGTCATCTGAGTGGAAGGTTGGTGGTTCAATCCCTGGCTGCTTCAGTCTGCATGCCAGATACTGAACCCCAATGTGCATTTACCAGGATGTGAATGTTACATTAGCACTCAGGTGTAGAAAAAAGTGCACGTTGTATGAAATGCTTTGAGTGCTCCAGTAGAGTCAATTTACCGTTTATGGAGCATATTCAAAGTATCTATATTACACTTACAGGATACGGTGTCAGAGAAAATGCAGCTTACTGAAACCTACAGTAATCTGGTCTGGAGCAGGTTATCTAATAGTTACTATGCTGATGTTCCTTTATAGTACACCCCTCTGAACACTTATTATGTCATGCTTAAGTTTACCACATAAGAGATCTGATTCACTATTTAATGGCAAATTCCAGTATTTTCTTTTAACAACCTCCAAACTCGAGACAAATGGCAGTAGACTGAGTCTTATCCCTTTTAAAAATACTTTCCTTAATCCTCCAGGAGGGACTTATCAGTGGGGTGCATACTCTCAGAGTATCACATACACCCACTGGATAACAAGGAGAACCACAAAGAGACACATGCTCCCTCAACAAGTGGCATCTGTCTCATCTAATGTCCACGTGGCCTAGCATATAGAAAAAAGACACAGAGCTCTAAGATCCAGGATAGCAGAGCACAGGAGCTGCGTCTGGATACAGGGCCAGTGCTGCTCAGTTGCATTTCAGGGAGAAAAATCACTGATGCAGTGACATAGAGCACACTAGATCCCCAAGGAAGTGTTATAAATACCCTTGCACTCCGAGGAGAAGATGTTTACGTTTTCACTCTCACAGCCCTCACGGATAAGATTGTACGAGATCAAACATTCATATGTAGGTATGATCTTGGTAATACAGTTTTTTGTTAATTTGCTGAAATGTATTCACTCAATCAAATGCAAATGTTTTGTCATTTGCTAGGGTACCCTCATGTTAACCACACCTGGCACCACAGGGCGTATAGGGGTGCGTGATGTATAAATATGGGCGTGTTCACCTCTGTTCTAAAAGTTTGATCTGACCAAGATGATGCTGGATGTTGAATAGCAAAACGACAACGTTCAAGCTCATGTTGGTTTCAGCAGACGTTAGAAAACCAGACATGGTACACTTTCATGATGGCATCTGAAATGTTCTGCATGAGTTTCCAAACATCCAACACAAACATGACACTTTTTGTCATTTGCTTTAAGAGGCTTGCCAAGATTTCAACTTCAACCACATTTTTGTATCTGTCATTTGAATACACTGAATATATACATAAGCTATTTTTTATAGCTCACTGTTGTCATGTTTTATTTTGATTCATTCAAAGTGTATCAAATAAAGGTACATTTTTATATTTTTAAATGTTTTGTTATGTGGCCATCCCTCCCTACATTAAGGAGTGAAGGTCACTTTTGTGCTTCTGTAGCAGACATGTGGGCAGTTGTGCTGTCAGTTACTGACATGCTCAGTGCCTGTTGTTGATTAAGATGTCAACTTTTCCCTGAATAAGTTGCTGGTGCTTTACCAGTTTTAATCCGAAACCCGTGCCTGTAGGCCTTCATACCTTCATTTGGGAAAACTGTAAAGGTTTGAGTCGTAAATACTCATAAATAAATAGGAAAAGGGTTTGGCTGAATGTCCCTGTCATGGATCCGTAAAAAGGAAAACAGGCATGAGTCTGTTGAGTGCCAATGTTTTTGGTTTGTGTGTTTATCCACAGGAGAGAAGGAGGGCGTTTGAAGCCAACCTGGAGAAAAGAGGACTGGAACTGGAGACAGAAGACAAATCGGTAAGAAATTCAACTGTGTAGTTCAAGCGCCACCTAGTGGACAGTGTGCTAAGGCACACCTGAGTCCAGATATAATTGTCTTAAAGGGATGGCTCAGTGTTTGACAATGCCATGATTATTGCCTCAAAAATCCTAACAAAGATGCTTCCTTTAAGTGTTCCTTATTTTTCCACCAGGACTCCAAGGACCAAAAGACCTATTTCCTAAAGATCCACGCTCCAAGGGATGTACTGGCCACCTACGCTGATGTCTTGAAGATTAAAGTTCCCTTCAAGAAGAGTGACATTCCTCAAAGTCAGGATGTCGCTCTGGAGTGGCTCACGCAGCCTTTTCGACTGCCGGGCAACATCATGCACCCAGAACCGGACTATTTCACCTACCACTTCGACAAGACCAAGACTGACTTCTTCCTCATCGGGGACAAAGACACTTTCTTCCCACCATCCACAAGAAATAGAATTGTTAGTATTTCAAAGATATATTTTAAATCTCTTAATGATTTTGTTTTTTATTAATTAAGATCCTTTTATGGGTTTTACCCCAATGACCACAAAAGTGTTTTGTATCAGTCAGGCAAAACGTAAAATGCATTTGGCTGAAAGGGTAAATCCAAATCCTTTAATCTTCTGTTAAACCTCCTTCTCGTTGGTAGGTGTTCTACATCCTGTCTCGTTGTGCGTACTACAAAGAGGGGCAGAAAGATAGAGAAAAGACGGGAATCAAGCGATTACTCAGCAATGGGACCTACACGGCGGCCTTCCCCCTTCATGATGTAAGACACGTTGCCAACTTCAAAGTGTGTTTTGTTCAGCGGGTCCTGTTTTGACATTGTGTCTTTCGCTTTCAGTGTCGGTACTGGAAAAAGGGCAGAAATGCAGAGGAGCGTTACAACCTGTACAAGCACTGGGCCAGGTTTCTCTGTTTTTATAAAGAGCAGCCCCTCAACCTCATCAAGTAAACAAACACACGTCCCATATCATCTTACGTCTAAAATTTCCATTTGTCTTGATGTTAAACTCTTTATTGGCTTGCAGGAAGTACTACGGAGAAAAGATCGGGATCTACTTTGCCTGGTTGGGTTTCTACACAGAGATGCTCTTTTTGGCAGCTGTTGTGGGCCTTATATGTTTCATCTATGGAGTGCTCAGTTATGATGACAACATAACAAGGTTAGTGCCACCAGGGGGCATCGCAGCTGTTTGGACAAACCTAAGTAAACAATTTACTTCATCTACTTTATACAGGAAGAAGTCTTTTTATTGCTGTAAGTACACCTGGCTAAAAATAAGCTTATCTGATGTTGCAGTAAATCCTGCTTCCTGTGAAGGTTATAGTTTTTTTTTCTTTTGTTTTGCTTAAATTATTTTAGAAAGAGACTAATTACACTTTGCAGTCAATTAAAGCAAAGTTATATTTTGTCTGTTATATGTAGTCTATATTGAGCAGAGTAGGCTAGTTAACATACACAGCGCTCTCTATAATGTAGAAGGTCATCAGCACCACAAACTGCAACCTTCCAAATAATGATAGCTCTCAGACTGTTTACTGTAAATCATAACAATAAAACTTTTCATGATCTGACATTTTAGCTGACTGCAATAGTTCAGGCTAGGGGAGACCATTAAACTGCCATTTAAGTGTATATAATTGTTGACCACAGGCAGAGAGGTGGTACAGTGAAAAGGTCCTGGCTTCAAATCCATCCTTTCTCTGCGGGTATTCTGGCTTCCTCCCACAGTGCAAGGACATGCATTTAGTGGGGTTAGGTTAACTGGTGATTCTAAAATGCCAATAGGTATGATTGTGTGTGTGTTAACCCTGCGGAGCTGGTGAACTTTCCAAGGTGTACCCCGGCTCTCACCCTGTACTAGCTGGGATGGGCTCCAGCTGCCCTGCAACCCTGAACTGGATAAGAGGAGGAGAATAGATGGATAATTGCTGACCAGTGAAAACTAAAACCAGCAGGCATATTGTATAATAAGAACCCGCGCTCTTTAAGGAAGGCACACTGATAGTTTTTCTCACATTCACCAACAAGGGGGCTGGTGGAGTCAGTGATGGACTACTTGTTTCACCTGTTTAACAGTCATAAAGTGTGTGCTGGGATTAATGTCAGGGCTCTGTGCAGGACTTTCAAACTGGTTAATTTCTATATAAACTATGTGGACAAAAGTATTGGGCCACACCGCTTCACCTGTGAATTCAAGCGTTTACAGTCCCATTACTATAAATATATATAATATATATAAATATAAAACCAAGCACCAAGCTATGCAGACTGTAGCTGTTGTGTTTGTGCTCTTTTCTTTGTCACCAGTGTTTACATCCTATCACACTCTTGTCACAGATAGAAAGACACTTTTTCAATCCATTTAAAAACCAAATAAAATATACAGGTTCTAGACTTCCTGCTCAGCCCTCTGCCTCACACCTCCTCCAGTGCACTTTGGGTCAGATTCAGGGTCTTCAGCTGGTAACCTGTCACTGATGTTTCACCCTGTACATCTCCAGGTGAGGCGGCAAGTGGCTACATCAGGATATCCCTCTGCCACCCCCTGCATCTGACCCTCCTCTGTAGCCACAAACAGTAGCTCATTTCCTCCACTTCTTCGGCTAGTTCCTTGACAGACCTCTGCAGGCTTGCGCCTCTTGTCCCTGTAGCTGGTGGAGCTGGATCACCGAATTGTTCACAAAAAAAACCCTGCACACCCAATTTTAAGTGGATAAATGGAGGCTGCCCAGCCTGCAGTTCACTGCCAGATCCGAGCACTTGAGCCACTTTAGGTCATGTGCCGCTACTATGCCCTCTAGGTCTAGAATGGACGAACAACACACGAGGCCAGAGGAAACCGTGAATGTGCTTTGGAGCGATGAAATGTTACTTTAATGCTTATACTGTGGCAAAATACCCTTTTTAGACAATATTATATACAGACACTTTGATTATTATTTAATTGCCTTCTACTGTGTGTACTGTATGTTCATCTGTGGGTTTCTTTATTTTGTTTTATTTTTAGCAAAGAAATATGTGACCCTAAAATAGGAGGCAGTATCATGATGTGTCCTCTTTGCGATAAAAACTGCACTTTCTGGAGGCTCGACTCAACGTGTCTCTCATCCTGGGTAATTATTCCATTTCATATATTAACTGGTCGCGTTATTATAATTTCATTTACACATATGTTACATTGTATCAATTTATTTAAATCAATGCGGTTTATGTAATCAGTGAAAAAAGGTCAACTATTATTACACAGACTAAAATGTTTTAGATTGACCACATTTAATCATACAGCTACATACTGAGTAACCAGCATGTTACCCTGTTTGTTCCCAGCATGTGATCTCTTGTGCTTGTCCGAGGAACCTATACTTTTCCATATTCTCTCTTCCAGCAATCCCATCTGTTTGATAATGAGGCAACCGTGTTCTTTGCCATGTTTATGGGGATCTGGGGTAAGTGTCAGTCTGTGCTGCTCTTGCTGTTTTTGACTTGTGTAGGAGATCCAACGAAACCCCCTCCTGTTGGCCAGATTTTCCCAGTTAAAGCCCTTTCACACGAAAAGAGCATCCAACTTTGCCTAAACTGCTCCAGTCCGGGAAGATTTGCTGGCACAATTATGCTGTTATGCCAAAGCAGCGGGGCTGTTTGTAGGTAGCATAGCATAAAATGCAGCATAAAGCCAAATGGATGTGAGAGTTATGAGAGTTTTGATCGATCTTGACCAGTTATGGTTTTTAAAAAATGCCGTGTCTTTTTCTTGACTTTGACAGTAACTCTGTTTTTGGAGTTCTGGAAGCGGCGCCAGGCCCGGCTGGAGTACGAGTGGGACTTGGTGGACTTTGAAGAGGAACAGCAAGAGCTTCAAACTCGGCCTGAGTTTGAGATCAAATGCACTAACAGGAGACTCAACAAGATCACACAGGTGCTTTTCAAACTATTAAAGTTATAATAGGCAAAAAGCTTGGACCTAAAGGAAAAAATGGGAATTACACTGAGTACAAAGAGTGCTCCTCTCTCTGTTTTAAGGCTCCCCTCCCCAGGATTTAAACCTCATTCTCACAGGTTAAAGCCCTCATTGTATTTTGCACCCATTTCCCTCTTCCTGCTCCTTTACACTGCCAAACCTCCTGCCTCCCACTCGGCTTTCTAAAGCTGGAAAAACAGTTCCATTGCAGTTAAATTTGCTGAAAAGGTTATTTGGTATTTTTCTGTCTGTCTGAGCTTTAAATAACAACAATTTATCTTTCAGGAAATGGAGCCATATCTCCCCCTCCACACCAGGTGTGCTCGCTACTGCCTCTCTGGAGCCACTGTTACATTCTGGGTAAGCGATTATTCAGCTAAAGTGCATGTGTGTGTGATTTTATAACTAGTCACAGCTTTATAAATCATGTGTGTTCTCTCCACAGATTTCTCTGATTCTGGCCTGTATTACTGGGGTCATAGCATATAGGTTGGCTGTCTATGCATCCTTCGCAAGTATCATTGGCAACCATAAAGGAGAGTCCGGCAACCATAAAAACAAGACCCTGCTAGTGGGCGGATTGATCACCCCACAGCTGGCGACTTCTGTCACCGCTTCCTGCATCAATTTTGTCATCATCATGATCCTTAACTTCTTTTATGAGAAGGTGGCCATCTGGATCACTGATATGGGTACTGGGATTTAATTGGGCAAACAGTATTTAGAAAATACAATAAAACTGATGATTTACTATCTGATCTGCTAACTGATGATGCTTTGCTTCCTGCAGAAATACCAAAAACTCACCTGGAATATGAGAACAGGTTGATTACGAAGATGTTCATGTTCCAGTTTGTCAACTACTACTCCTCCTGCTTCTATGTGGCCTTCTTCAAAGGCAAATTTGTGGGTTACCCGGGTAACTACACATACATGTTTGGCAAATGGAAGAAATTTAGGAATGAGGAGGTGAGTTTTAAAAGACAGCATTTAAGCATTGTTTCTTTTTTTCTAAACTGAGACGTATTTCTTTAAGCAGACGTCTTCATAAATACAAGAAGTGTGACAGAAAAGCTGTCTCTTGCTGTCCTAGTGTGACCCCGGAGGCTGCCTGATAGAGCTGACCACACAGCTGTTGATCGTCATGGCGGGGAAACAGTTATGGGGGAACATTCAAGAAGCTCTGCTGCCGTGAGTACCGTCAAATGTTTGTCTTATTTGGCCGAACAATAAGCCACAATCTGTGAAACCATCATCAGCTCCAAAGTCTGGAAAAAAGTCAGAGATTTACATGAAACCACAAAGATAATACATTAACTATCTATGGCGTAAAGTTTAGTTAAAAATATTTTACCCTACCCTTAGAAAGAAATGTCCAAGAGTAAAAAATGTAACTTCAATTTCAGCAAATATGAAGTTAATTTTCATATAAACATTTAATCCAACAACCAAATAACTGTGTGTTAAAGTCCTCTCCAACCTCCTGACACACACACACATGTAGACACAGCATCATTTACATATACACACTATTGCTTACCCACACACATCACAGTTAAGTGTATGACACTTAACTGACTAACTGGTCCTCACACCTGACTCTGGGGTCTACTCTTCCTCACTGTCGCTCTCATCAACTTCACTGTCTTCACTGAGGCAATGACCCCAACTGATGGATTGTATTCTTCCTCACTTCCTGTAAGATGGTGCAAGTTCAACATTTGACTACTCATCTATCGCACCACTCAGTATTCTCAAAAGGGTTACCACAGAGGTTCTCCTAAGTAAATGGACTGATTCTTATATAGCGCTTTTCTACTCTCCTGGAGTACTCGAAGCGCTCTATACAACATGCCACATTCACACAAGCACTGACTCTAAACTGAGTGCTGTCTGAATGCTCTCTTCACACACATTCATACTCCGATGGATGCATTGGAGAGCAACTTGGGGTTAGTGTCTTGCCCAAGGATACTTGGCATGCAGACTGGAGGAGCCAGCGATCGAACCACCAACCTTCCGATCAGTAGGTGACCTGCTCTACCTCCTGAGCTACAGTCACCCCACTCCTAAGGACCCTAGTCCCTGCTTCAACACACCTAATTAAAGTGATTCGCGTATTAAACGCCTGATAACAAGATGATCACTTGAATTAAGTGTGCTGTAGCAGGAAAGCACCTAAAAACCTAAACAAGTATCCACAAGGATCGGCATCTAGAAGCACTAGCAAAAATTGTCAAACCAGGGCCTAACATTGGGGGTGGAGCCTATCCCAGCTGTCACAGGGCAAGAGGCCAGGTACACCCAAACCCCTCCATTTAACGCACGGAGCCACCACATCCAGTTCCCATTGTGAATTTGACTGTATTGCTCTTTGTATTGCCTCACCTTACCTGATTAGGTAGAAAAATGCCTTGCTTGTTGACAGTCTTCCATCATACAGTAAATTTTCTAAAGCCTGAAAACAAAGCCCAGAGGCAGTTGGGAGAGTTTCCTCTCTTGAATTACATTAAACTGAAAAGCTGTCGTGCATTTTTTGTCCAGCCATGCTAAAAGAATTTCTGCCTATTCCAGCTTAAAAGTGTAAGTGAAGATCATTAGCTGGATTTTAAGTGCCTGGCGCATAAATGAAAGCGACTTAACAGAAAACAGTATTTATAAAAATAAAAAAAACATCACACTTTTTACATGAACCCATGACAAAATGAAACCTTCTTGATCTTTTGGCATTGCTACAAAACAAGCAGGGACTTTAGAGGTGCTGAGGTGGTGTCTTAAACTCCCAGAGAAGAACTGCATCTTCTAAATCTGCAGCTTGACGTCACCATTCTTGCTCTGAAAATCTCGTTGTGGAAAGCTCCACCATATTTTTTTCCATATTTTTTTTGCTAGGTTGATGCGTAACTGGTGGAGCAGCAGAAAGGGACGTCACAACCCCGAGAACCATTACAGTCGATGGGAGCAGGATCATGTTCTGCAGAACTTCAGCCAGCTGGGCCTGTTCTACGAGTACCTAGAGATGGGTGAGATGCTTCACTAGTCTCTCTGATAAATTCAAATATCAATTAAAAAGTCACATTAAACAGGAAATGTTTAACTTGTCCTGACTGCTTTCCCTGTAATTCCAGTGATCCAGTTTGGCTTCATCACTCTCTTTGTGGCCTCTTTCCCCTTGGCCCCCCTTTTGGCTCTGTTCAACAACATCCTGGAAATCAGGGTGGACGCCTGGAAGTTCACCACCCAGTTTAGGCGACCAGTGGCATCCAAGGCTCGAAACATCGGAGCATGGCAGGAGATCCTAAATTCAGTGGCCATCTTGTCTGTTGTTACCAATGTGAGTTTTTTTTCCCTTTCATCGCATTTAAAATGAGGTTAAACTTCATGAGATAGTGCTTACGTATCAGCCTGGAAATAAGCTTCAGAAACAACTTTTTGTGGTCCCTTTTCTTCCAGGCTTTCATCATGGCCTTCACCTCAGACATGATCCCCCGTATGGTGTACCTGTATGCCTACAGCAACAGTACCAGCATGAAGGGCTACATCAACAGCAGCCTGTCAGAATACAGAATACCGATAAGACCACAAAATATGACTGAGGACAACTGGTTTCGTCACTTCAATACGACCTGCAGGTATTAGAGCTGAAAGAAGCTCTTTAGATATTTTCAGCATATTTAAAGCATTAATAAATATCCTTTACAAAATATTGGTAGAATGAGTTAACCAATGAAAGTCATTGCAAGACTCTGCAGTTCGTGCCTGTCAATGGAGTGTTTTAGGATCTTTCATCTGAGATTCAGGCTCACTAATCTTACTGTGTTGTTTCCAGCTGCTACATGCAGCAATTGGAGTAAATATTTGGCATTCTCACTGACTGTAGATGAGTACTAATGTTGTGTTTACATGTTAGCAAACCTAACTTTTATGAAAGGCATTTCATCAAACTTGTCAGTTAGGTTCAAATTACTGTTTGCATAGATCTACGTACTTTTCAGTTTATTCGTGTTTCTGTCTGTTACGGGAGCCTTATTGTACACTCACTGGTAACTTCATTAGGCACACACTGCTAGCAGCATATTGAACCCTCTTTTGACTTAAGAATTGCCTTATTTCTTCATGGTTGGCTGGAAAAGTTCCTCAGAGATGTTGGTTCACATTGACATGACAGCTTCTGTAGCCCATTCACTTCAATTTATAAGGTTCTTCTGCAAGCATTGGTGGTGTATCGAGTGGTTATTTGAGTTCGTTTCCCCCAGAGATGTCAAACACTGGATATTTTCTCATTTTCAGACCATTCTCTGTAAACCCTTGAAATTTTTGCATGTGACGCCGCTCTCTTGTTGGTCTGTACAGATACCGTGACTACCGGCACCCTCCAGGCCACAAGAACGAGTACACTCACACCATGCAGTTCTGGCACATCCTGGCAGCCAAAATGGCCTTCATTATTATCATGGAAGTAAGACAAAATACACTTTTCCCTCACACGTTCCTCACTCGTAAAAATAAATAAATAAATAATAACCTGAATTAATGTTGCAAAGTGATGATATCTTTACCAACGCTCTCTTTGCAGCATGTGGTCTTTGTGGTGAAGTTCTTTATTGCGTGGATGATCCCAGACGTCCCGTCAGATGTGAAGGCGCGCATCAAGCGAGAACGATACCTGATTCAAGAACACCTGCATAACTACGAGGTGGAAAGGCTCAAACTGCAGCTGAGTGCCAGCTTCATCACAGAGCCGCAAACTTCGGAAACGTCGTTGACGCCAGACAAACACGAAGTGCTTTCTGAGTGCCTGTAGCACCTGCGTCGCACCTCCAGCTAACCAAGCCGAGGGCGGACATGTCTGTGTATTCTCTTCTCCCTGAGAACAGCCATATGCAAGGGCTTCTGTCTTTGAATTCAAAACGCTATTTGTTTCATTTTGGATGGACAATAAAGCCTTCCACATTATACTCCTATGTTAGGAAACGCATAGATACAGCATTTAAAATCCAGTGCAGTATAACATTTTATTTTCCTTAAAATCAGCTTCTTTTGCAGACGAAGCGTTCATTTTCCATAAAAACTGTATTTACATTCATCTTTCTTTGTCATAAAAGCATATTCTCTGTGTTTTCTGATACAGTTAAGGTTTGTTTTCTTGAATGTGTGACAGTGGGTTTGATTCCTCTTTAAAGAGCTGACTGTGACGTCAATTTAGTATTCTGCATGCTAGTCTTTGATGAGAATGAAGGACTGAATATTTAGTCAGTTGTGAATGTAGAAAACACTCATGCTTACAAATATTTAAAAACATATGCGAGATGAAACACAAGTCAACTGGCGGTGCTTCCTCGGACAGCTTCACCATGATTAGTTTTTTATTTTTATTTTAATAGGTAGCTACATAACAATATGTCTACTGATCTACAGCCGAGCTAGTAGACTATGAGTTTCATTGTTTGAGTGTTTATTATATGTAGAAAAAAAGCTCTTTAAAACTGTGCATTTGAAAACCAAGTACCTCCATCACACTGCAGTAACACTGTAACAATCAGATGTGTGGTGTTTTTCCACTCACTCTGACCTGAGTTAGCGACAGAAATAATGCGTTAAGACAGCAGCTGCAGGCTCGTGTCTGATCTTCTGCGTGTATTACCAAGTTGCTGCGGGACCAATTGTAAAGTTTCTCTAAAAACAAACAAACAAACAAAATAGACTACATGAAGAACACGTTGTCAGGGCGCTGGACAGATCATGTGTTGGTTTTACTTTTCCCCGTTTATACAATAAATGGCCAACTTTTAATTTTCAACTTTCACATTAGTTATGTCACCACATATTATTAATCGTCCAACTGCAAGCTGAGAACTATACAGGAAGCAGATCTTCTTGTAGCCTGGTGGGGATATGTATGAGTAACATGAAATGGTTTTAGTAACCAGCTCATTAACTATAGCTGACATCTAAGTGCTGCTGTAGATATAAAGATGCTGTTTTTTTTAAGGGGCTATAGTGCAATTAATTTATTGATCCATTTCTGCCCTGTGGCCTGAAGCATTTGTGTTTAGAGTTACTATTTTTATGCTTTTACATTTGCCTATAAAAGACCTTGCAGCATTTGGGTTCTTTCTTTTAGATCAGGGGTCCCCAATCTCAGTCCACGAGGGCCAGTGTCCCTGCAGGTTTTAGATGTCTTCTTGATCCATCACAGATTTAAATGGATAAATGACCTCCTCAACATGTCCTGAAGTTCTCCAGAGGCCTGGTAATGAACTAATCATGTGATTCAGGTGTGTTGACCCAGGGTGAGATCTTAAACCTGGAGGGACACCGGCCCTCGTGGACTGGGATTGGGGACCCCTGTTTTAGATTGTCCTCTTCATCACCTCGTAACTGGCCAAGAAGCAGTGTTAGCTCAGACAGCTCTTCCACCACACTAATGAAAAATAAGACTCCTGCTTTACATTTTACATTGTAGCAAGCGTCTGATTGATTATTTTTTTAATAAGTTGATCATTTATCATATAGAGTGCGTATAAATCTGTTATGCTCTTTTAGGTTTCCGTGTTTGTGCTTTAACTTCTTACAGTAAAGCGGCTGATGCAATCAGCAGGTTATATCTGACAGTCGACACTCACTCCAATCTCAGGATTTAAAATCTTTCAGTGTCTGTTGAGCATGACTGTTTACTGAGTCGTGCAAAATCCCGCAACATCCATGATGGACTTCCCAACAAACGAATGCCTTAAACATCTGTCTTAATTTGTTTTGGTATGTTTTTTTTAAAGAAAAAAAATTCCTATCTGTTTCTCAACATCTGTTGCATAGTATTTGTTACTGCTGCAAACTATGTGCAGTGTACCAGTTTTGTGCATGAACTGTGATCATGTAAATATTTTGTCAGTATCAATATGTAAGTTTTCTGTCGACTGTTGAACAGGAACTTATTAAAATTGTTAAAATTCCCAATAAATAAAGAAAAGTCATTTTTTGTTGGAGCTTTATTTTCAATTACAATAAGACACCCAGCGCATCTATGTTTTGCATCTTTCTCCAACATAAAGATCTCATCCAAGTTTATTTTAAGACCACGTTTTTCTCCACAGAAAAACATCTGTACAATTTAAACAAGCTTAACTGTTAATATTTGGCACAACCACCTTTATTCTTCAACACAGCCTGAACTCTCTTAAGCTGCTTTTTAGTCATTTCTTTAAGTAGTCTTCAGGAATAGTTCTCCTGTTTTCTTGAAGGACATTCAAAGCTCTGCCTTTTTCTGTATTTTGTGTCAAGATGATCCAACACTGCTTCGGTAATGTTGATGTCCAGGCTCTGCAGAGGCTGATCTATGACTGACAGTGCTCCATTTTGTGTTTTTATATATTTGCTGAAAATACTTTGTCCTTAATGAGGCTCCACTGTGTTTTACAGACTGACCTGTAAATATTCAAGACAATTTGAACTAAAATTGTCAAATCTGGATTCATTGGTCCATCAGACTTCTCGCTGCTGATTTTCAGTCCAGTCCTTGTGTAATGTGGAATACCTCAGCCTTTCCTCTCTGTTTCCCTCTCTTATGGTTTTTACAGCCACCTTTCTATTAAAACCATGTCTGGTGAGGCTTCTGTGAACTGTGGATGAATCAACTGAAGGGCCGAATGCATCTCTCATGTCTGCTGATTTTTTTCCCTATATCTTAAAGACATAACTTTCAGATACTGTTCATCAGTGGTTTTTAGGCCATTTCTCTTGTCCTCCCCTTGTCCAGTTTCTTGATTTTTTTTAAGGAAACTTTTTTCTAAGGTTTTTATAGCTCTTTGGGGAATCACCTTGTTGATAAATAAGTACAGTTTTATCCCTGTCAAACTGTGTTATTGTCGGCATTTTTCATATATTCAACTGAAGAAAGGGGAACAAATTCTGTGTTTTTGTGTCAGGCTACTTGTAACAAAGTGTCTCAAGCTAGAATATATCTCTGGTTCTTTGCTGAGTTGTCTGTTATATGTAGACAACTCACTGGTTCATCACTTGGTTTAGGCGGCTTTTATGCTTGAATGTTAACAACAAAGAAACACTCGAACGAAAGTCTTGCTCCTTTGAAACGTGTGTGCACTTTCATCAGGTCAGTGTAAGAACTATGCACACTGTTGCTCCGGCACATCAGTGAAGACAAACCCAGTTTTTGAATAATGACTTCAGGAGAAGCCAAATATAAACTATTATACAAATGCAATATAAATACAAAAATCTAACAACAGACACACAAAATATGCACGAATAATCTCAAAGATTGTCACACAAAAGTTTCAGACTGCTATTTTCAACCACCAGGTGTCGCCCCATACCAACAAATAAAAAGAGAGAGCCTGGTCGCTTCCCCCAGGTTATTTGACTGTGAATAAAATAAGATCTTCGTATTAAAGCATATTATTATTATTATTATTATTATTATTATTATTATTATTATTATTATTATTATTCGACGTATGCTTTTGAGAAAGATTTCTTTTTAATTATTCTAAGATTTTCTTCATGCTTCTGTGGGAAGATGTGGTTGTCAAGGAGAGGAAAACCGGGGAGACGGCTAAATTATTGATGGATTCCTGCGATGAGGAGCTTTTTGGAGGGCAGCACTGGGATGGGTGGGGGAGATCCACTCCTGTTCCATTGGTTTCCATAGCACCGCCCTCAGGAGATCTGCAGCTCTCCTATGTACTGTTGCTGTTAATATTCGTTTTTTCTTCAAAGTGTTAAAAAACACAAGTTGATATAAAATAGCTTCATTTAGTTTCACATTTCAGCTGATAAATATAGAGACCGATTGAGCTATAAAGCAGTTCCTTTTCTTCCCCTCACTATTTTTTTTAAATTTGCTATTAGACACAGGCTCATTTAGCCTTTATAGCGTCTATATATAAATATATAGACATGGCGTTTGTGGGCATGTTGTGTTTTGCGTGTGGCCTTTATTTGGGCTGAGCAGCTGGCCAGATGTTTGGACGCGGAGCGTTGCTGTCGCTGACCTCGGTGCTGAACGCGACGTCAGATGAACCTGCGCTCACCACAGGAGACACGATACAGCCTCACTCGCTCTTTGATTTATTGAAGCCACTCCAAACGCCCACTCCCGCTTTCTGAACTTTAACTTTTGTTTTGTTGGATTTTTTTTTTTATTATTTCATATCCATCATTCATTAGCTCTGTTTCTCCCCCCTCTCTCTTTCCTTTTTGGGTGCGAAGAGAGATCCATATCGCTCCACGACGCCGGCTATCAATTTTTTCGCTCGCTTTCGTCGTGATGGCACTTGGCTTGGCTACTGTACGCCAGGCAGGAGATGAGTTGGTGGTGGATGAAGGCGAACTGCTCGCTTGATCCCCCCTTTTTACACCAGGCTCTTTTCGCCTCTGCGCTTTCAGCCTAGCGCTGAGAATTATTCCCGGCTGTTGGATCGTCGCCTTCCTTGTGGGCTCATTTTTTTTTCGTAATTTCGTTTGTTGTTTTCCTTGCAGCCGCTGCAGTCCAGCCATCCTGCGCTGTAACATGACGCCTGAACAGTAAAACAAATATTGAGAAAACAGGCCTGCATTCAGAAACTGGATATGGAGTCAGTAAAGACGAAAGCAACGGCGGGGGTGAAGGAATTTGCGGGGAAGACCCTGGGTCATATGTACAGGTAAGGACGGGCTCTTCTTTTTGTGGGTAAATCTGGACAACAGCGCGTTTGAAACCGTCTGAGCCCAAAATGCGATTATTTGTATGCTGGATTTTAACAAGGCACGACGTGTGGGTCCAGAGGGCACCCAGCACTGTCTCACAACTTACAGGGATGCTTAGTCACGCCTCTAGAAGAAAATAAGAAAATTATGCAATCAAATCTCTCTCTCTCTCTCTCTCTCTCTCTCTCTCTCTCTCTCTCTCTCT
>NW_005187412.1:4725714-4742941 GCF_000239375.1 Pundamilia nyererei | reverse complement strand
TGTGTGTGTGTGTGTGTGTGTGTGTGTGTGTGTGTGTGTGTGTGTGTGTGTGTGTGTGTGTGTGTTTGTTGCTGGCAAGGGTATGGATGCCACTAGATCCTGATGCAGGGGCCTGCACATGAATCTGATTGGCAGATTAGGTTAAAGAGGACGCGCAGGCCGCGCGAGAAATTTGTGGGACTCCACTCGTGATTTTTAAAGCATTCCACGATGTCGTTATAACCAAATAAAAGGAAATTCTATTCATTTGAATCATTTGAATCTACAGCTATCACTTTGATTAATTCAGCACCTCGATATGTGTGTGTGTGTTTTCTTTAATGTTGATGTTTGGTGATTTAAAAAACCCGTTTTATTTATTTTGTATTTATTTTTGAGTGTTCAGCAGAATAAATGCGTTTTTAGACTTTCCGCTATATTCACATCGGGCCTATTCCCTTGCGAATTCATCTTCTCCGCCTTACATACCCTTGCACCGAGTGCTTGCTCAAATCTGCAGGAGAAATGGAATTAAACCGTCTTTCGTTAAACATCAGTGGCTCTCTGTATCCTCTCTGGCTTTACCCCCTGAACCAGGTCTTACGTTTCACCCCAAATACACGCATTTAATTCTAATATTCTGCTGTCCCTTTTTTTTTTAACTTGGAATGTCTTCATTCGTTTGCAGAGACTGAGATTTACATGTTTTGATAACATTTTAGATTTAGACAATTAACTGATTGCGACAAACGCGATTTTCCTGGACAGAAAAAATGAATACATAAAAAAGAAAAGCACGAGGAGTTTGAGGAAAGCCCACAGACGGGTTGTCTGCAGGCTGGAGCTGTTGCTCGGTCCCTGAATGCTAATGAGTGTGAAAGCGAGCTGGGTGCTGCAATGCGGTACAGTCAGGGGCATATTCGACTTAATTCTGCTCTACAAGGGGAACCTTCATTCTCGTTTCCCATTAGAAGCTTTCCCCTCCTATTGGAGCAAATAAAAGCATCAAATTTATTTTTTTAATTCGTTGTAGGAGTCGTCTGACTAAAGCCTCACAGACACGCTGTCCTCAGTGTGAATAAATGCTCTCCATAATGTAAATACATCACAGAGGCCTAAACCTCCCACTACCTCTCTCTCATTATGGTGATTCTACAGGAAATGCTTCCAGGATTTACTTGACTGTTTGACAAGACGTCTCAAACAGTATCCTGGTCACACCCACACACACACACACACACACACACACACACACACACACACACACACACACACACACACACACACCCAAGCACCCAGCCCCTACTAAAATATTCATGCTAAATGGAAATATTAATGGGCCTCCATGAAAGAAAGAAAAAATCTGTTGTTTTTATAAATTTGAGAATCTTAATTTCATGTGGTGTTAGTTGGATCCGCAGACAGTGTTATTCTTAAGCGGTAGAAATCAAGATAACTGGACTTTTGTGGTTAGTGAAGAAGTTTCACCTCCCATCCAAGAGAGTCCCAGGTATTTACCCTGTGGACAAAGGGTGGGTTAGATCCTCCTCCAAAGGGACAACCCCATTAGACAATAAATACCTGGGACTCTCCATCAGTTTTCAGAACGAAAAAAACCCCCAAAACTCTTGGATGTGGATGAGGTATGAAATCTCTCCATGAACCTTAAGAAAGAAAGAAAGAATCCCAGTTGGCTTTATTTCAATCGCCTAAGACTGCCATGACCTGGATGACTGAGGATCCACACAGACAGAGTTATCACCCCCTGGTTGTTGCAGGGTTATAGAAAGGAGGCAGAAAACCGGGGAAGTGATCGAGCTCACGGAGGATGGAAGGCCACGGGAGGCCGCTGAGAAGAAACCCCCGCTGTGCGACTGCAAGTGCTTCGGCCTGCCCCGCCGCTACATTATCGCCATCATGAGCGGCCTGGGCTTCTGCATCTCCTTCGGCATCCGATGCAACCTGGGCGTGGCCATAGTGGGCATGGTCAACAACAGCACGGTTCACCAGAACGGCAAGATCATCATCAAAGAGGTGTGGCAAAGCGAGCGAGCGAGTACACCGTGTACAGACGAGGCACATTATGGCACATGGTTATTAAAACGAGTTTCTCTGCACATGATAAATGAGAAACACATAAAGGCCTTCTATTGCTGGCACACTAGGCCGTGAAATAGCCCCCCTCTAAGTTTAAATGAACCACGGTAGTCATTTCTACAGAGCTTTAGTATACATACATCTGTGTGCAGGGAAAGTAAAAATGCGCCAGAGATGCTCCTGATTTAAATGGCACCAGGCCTCCACAGCTTACACAGGATATTCTTAGGATTAAATAGCATACATTGATGGTTCAATAAGATTTAAGATCAGTAGCGTCACTGTTTCCTGTGTATGGTGTAATAAATTACGTAGAACAGTGTCAGTGTCATGATGTAAAAGCTAGTCTTTTTCTTAAAGGGATATTACATACAAAAGGTGCATTAAAAATGTCTGAATATTTCGGACAATTTCTATAAAACATGTATTTAGTATTCATCCTGACCCCTATATTATACAACTGCATTATCTCAAATTTCGTCCAATATTCGTCTTTACCAAGAAAGCCAAACTGTTACACATAACTAGCTTGCTTTATATTATTTTTTTACGGGAAAATTAGGTGCTTTAGTAATCGGATCAATGAAAATCCAGTCGAAATAAACACATGCAGGCCTTTATTAAAAAGGCCCCCGTTTAGATTTATTCTTCGATAGAGTAAATTCGTTCATTTCTTGGTTAATTAGCCACAACAGAGCTCACATGCAACACATGTACGTTTTTCCAAAGCGCATAGGCCACTTGTTCATTTTAACTCCACCGTTTTTGTTTTCCATATTATCTGCCAGAAAGCCAAGTTCAACTGGGATCCAGAGACGGTGGGAATGATTCACGGATCTTTTTTCTGGGGCTATATCGTGACACAAATCCCGGGAGGATATATATCCTCCAGGCTGGCAGCGAACAGGTAGGCGGCACCTCCCCTGAATTACCATAAATACGACACAGCTATATTCAGTCGGCAGATTTTCGTGATTTGGTGTTGGGTATTAAAAGAATTGTTTGAACAATTGGCGTGACTTTCGTTTCCTCTTACTCCCTTTGTCTATTCATTTCTATATTTGCAATTTTTATCAACAGTGGGAAAACAAAAAACCCGTTCAGGCGGGGAGTGGAATAAAATCACCTCCGATTAAAAAGAATAGTAAAACCAAATACAGCCAAAAGCAGGCATAAAAATATCCGTGTCTGAACTGTGAAACGGATGAGCAGGTCACGGTTATATGCAGAGCATCTCTGCACAAAGGGAGCAGACAGTCTGCAGATCTGAAGTGATGCAGAGCTGCAGGGAGGGCACTGGGCTGGCAGGCCTGCAGCTCCTGGTGTCAGGGCTTTCTGCCACCTGTTAATGAGCTCCCTAGGGGGAGCCGGGTCTAATCTGTCGCTCTCTCAGGGCATGGATACCAGACCCGGTCCTGTCGCCAAAGGCTTTAATTCACATGAGCACTGCCAAATGCGTCAGTCATTATAATTACGTTAAACTGCAGAGACTGTATGCTGTCATATCAACAACACGGCACACATTTTAGTGGATGGACGTTGATATAGTACCAAACATTTCTCATCCAATCATTTTGCTCAAATAAAACGGAAAATTGTTTTTTTTTAATGATATTTTTGTGATATTTTTATTTAGGGCCCGCGACTTTTACAATCGCATCTCCCTGCAGTCCGTTTGTGTGATTGACACGAGGATGTAAGCGAATCAATCGGTCTCGTGCTCAACACTAGTCTCCACCGGATTAGGGCTTGTCCCCCCACGTGCGGAGGAGAGGGGCGGGGGAGTGTGGGACGTGACAAAAATGAGAAATAGCTGTGTGTTCGGCCTTGCTCTGCTTGCTCACCTGCTCCCTCCTAAAAATAAAGATGGAAAAATATGGCCTATCTATAAAATAAAAATAAAATAAAATAGCGATAATAAAAGCATTCCTGTTTCTGCAACCTTCCATGTAAGCTTTAATATTTCAGAATAAGCAGTGCTAGGGCTAAATTTAACAGCCTGATGAATAATTAGCCTGCATGAATCTTTTCTCCCCCGAGTTATAATGCAGAGCAGTCATCGGTTAATTGTCCTCTTCGCTCTCGGTCTGCGTCAAAACTAAAATTAAACGCCATTCTTCAGGAGAAACACGTCTCGAGCTGTACGAAAGCGAAAACGGTTGCTAAGCGACACGTGATGTGGTCATTTACGGGGTGTTGCTACTTCAAATATTCATTTACATGACGTCAAAGAGCGCGTGTAAGGCAGAGCCAATCAAATCCGAGGACCGGCGAACAGCCCTGCATCCTCCTCAGGTGCAGTGATGGTTTAAAGCTGAAATGGAAGGTTTCGGCTTTTTCCAGCAAAACAAAGTAAAAACAAAGAGATTTAAAATGACCATTGGAAGTAACAGATACTATTTTTTGTTTGTTTTATGGATTTGCTTTACTATGAGTGTCTGGAAAAAACCGGGCAATGTTCACCCAAAAAGCACGCTGTCGACTGTTGTGATACTTGATTAATAAAATGTGTTGCCATACGTTCAGCACAGTTAATAATGAGGCGATTTGCTATGACTGAAATTTAAAACGCTGGTAATTGTGATATTTTCAGGGTATTTGGTGCAGCCATCGTCCTCACCTCCACTCTCAACATGTTCATTCCCTCGGCTGCCCGAGTCCACTATGGGTGTGTCATATTTGTCAGGATATTACAAGGACTGGTGGAGGTAAGACACTGTCAGAGGTGCGTCACAGCAGTCTATGTTTTATTTTATGTTATTTTATTTTATTTTTATTGTGTGCATGAATAAAAAATCAGCAATGAATTTATTCTCTCACTTTATTCGCTTACTGTATAATTTTAGTTCCCGAGAGAATAAAGAGTATGGCGTGCAGTTCAATGAAATGCGAGATGCACTGTATTGATCCAGTCCACTCCAACTGGTTCCATGGCTTTGTCCAGCTCATTTTTCTTTCCTTTATTGTGCCTTTTTGTGCCTGAATACAAACAACAGTAAAGTGATCCTGCAGAGATGGATAATGGGGAAAATGTTGATTTGCAGAGGGATATCAATCCTCCTGGCTTTGTAGTGAAATTAGACACTCATGTTGATGAAATATACCTATTGGAGTAAAAAACATGGAGGGCTTATAATGCAGTTCTCACATGGGCTATAAAGTCTGTTGCGATAGATATAAACATACAAAGATACAGCTTTTCCTGGCCATATAAACACGTGGTAATGTACACAGTTAATTTCCTTAAAGACCAGCAGGCCCTACTGTAAGGAAGCCTGCAGACTGGATTTAAAATCAGTGAAGTTTGTTCAAATTAGAGGCTGATTAGCATTTAATGTCTGCAGGCCTGTTTTGCTTCTTGAACAGCTCATCAGGTCATCACGGTGCTGAGCTGTTTGTTCATGGTAATTACAAGGGCGAAAATGTTAATTTTGATTACTTATGACATGTCTGTTGGTTCAGATTCAAGTCTAACTGGGTATTCCAAATGGACGTTTAACACATCCTAAACCTGAAAATATCTGTATTCATATACATATAATAATACATCTGTATAATAATTTAAATATGGTTTGGTCTAGAAATCCTGAAAGCCTTTCCTGTTATAATAGTATTCATACAGTAGCCTACAAAACAAGTGCTAGCTAATGAAAGTACATGCTCTGCAATTGTGCCATTGTTCAAATCTTGCAATATTTTTCACACAGACCATATAGACTGGCTACATTTATATAATCCCTCTGGCCTCTGGGAGACAAGAGTACATGCATCTCTATAACAACAATAGCTTAGAAGAACAGGCCAAAGTGCAGAGAGTTTCACTGATGATTATTGTTTTACTGTAACAAATGAAAACAGACTGTTCCTTGTGGTTGGCTTTAGGGAGTGACCTACCCAGCCTGTCATGGGATCTGGAGTAAATGGGCGCCGCCATTAGAAAGGAGTCGTCTGGCCACCCTCTCATTCTGTGGTAAATACTTTTGTGTCTGTTTCTCCTTCTAGATTCAGATATGATTTGTTAAACTTTACTTTACCTTGATGATGTCTGTCCTTGCAAGCACTGAATCGCTTTCTCCTTGCCAGGCTCCTATGCTGGTGCTGTGATTGCGATGCCTCTGGCTGGGGTCTTGGTTCAGTATACAGGATGGTCCTCAGTGTTCTATGTCTACGGTAAGACTGTAAGACTCAGTGAGGGACTTCATGGGATAGGCATGCATATTGATGCAAAAAGAACTGGAGATAAATTTTTATATATGAAAAATACATGTAGGTTATAAATGCAACTATTTTTAAGCTTGGCGAAAAACTAAGAGACTTCAGTGAAAGTCAAATGGATTTAGCCAGGCAGACTATGTATTGATTTTTCCCCCCCTGATGTTTTGGTGTGTCAATAAATAACCCCCATGTCTTTCTCTGTGGACTGGATACAGTTAGCTTTCCTGTCTGGCTTTTATTCTCTCAGGCATTTTAGAAAGATCAGGCTGCCAGAGTCTCTGCATGTGCTTACTGCTGAGGTCAAAATTAGTTGCAATGCTTCTTCTGTACACCTTCTGACTTGTAATTTGTCCGTACAAACAGGATGCTTTGGCATCTTCTGGTATATGTTCTGGATCTTGGTGTCTTATGAGAGCCCTGCTGAACATCCAACCATCACTGATGAGGAACGCTGCTACATTGAGGAGAGCATTGGAGAGAGTGCCAAGCTAACAGGACCTGCAGAGGTGAGGGGACACCGTCAAAAACCTGGGCTTAAGTAACCTCACAAAATACCCCGTTTTTAGCCCGTTTTTATTTATTTATTTTTTTGTAAGAAGCATTACAAAAATATGAACACAGTTCCAGAAACTGTCAGTCAGGCAAAGCTCTTTACCTTCATGTGAACACAACCATCATTTTTCTTAATCTTTTTCAGAAATTCAAGACACCCTGGAGGAAGTTCTTCACCTCTATGCCTGTCTATGCAATTATTGTGGCCAACTTCTGCAGGAGCTGGACATTTTACCTGCTGCTGATTAGCCAGCCTGCATATTTTGAAGAAGTGTTTGGTTTTGAGATAAGCAAGGTGAGCTTACAAAAAATGTCATAAGACAACCAAAAAAAGAAAAAAAAATAGAGACATGAAAGATTAAAGTCGTAAAGAAAACCCCTCACCACTCAGATTCAGTCTGTTTAAAGCTGAGAGTGACGCTTTGCTCTTGGACAGATTCATTGATTTATTATGAGAATCAGTGTGAGTGCAGCTGGTGGCCAATAGTTCTCTCTCATGAACTGATACACATCATAACAAAGTGATGCAATATACATTTCCACTATATATCCATGCTTATCTTTTAAGGCCTGTGTGAACTTTTTCAGATGATGGAATAAAAAAACACATCAAAGCAACTGTAACTTCAACAGGTTTAAATTTAAAAAACAAAATTCACTGTAGTTATTTTATATATTGCACAGAATCTCTTAGAGCAAGGATGTCAAGGTCATTTTACATTAAGGGCCACAAACAATCCACTTTAATCTTAAATGGGCCTGGTGAGTGAAACGTTTAATTATGTGGGGATTAAATTACATATTTAATCCCTGCGATATATTAATATGAGATGAAGAAGTGCAATTTCAACATGATATTGTAGGTCAGTGCCGGGAATGCCCTGTAGTTTTAAAACATTGTTTTTTTGTCAATTGATGAAAATTTTACTTGTTTTTAACTGAAATTTCTATATTAGACAGTAAACAACTAGAACTTTTCAGTAATTTAGTTGTTTATCTTTTAATTAACTACTTTGGTGTAGCATGAATGGCTGTGGGGAGGTCTTTATCAACAGAAAAAGGTGTAAAATGTAGAAATATACAGTAAAAATTCCAAAGATTTATGCCATTCATCTTATTTTAGTGACTTTCAAATCAGAAATTTGTTATTTGCTCTATAAGACCAATATATGCTCATAGTGTGTTTGAGTTTGATCCTTATTAGCTGCTCATTCCCTCAAACATTCATTTGACAAAGTATGAAAATGCATTAAAAACAGGGATATTTCCTATTTTCTGCTCAGCTACTTTGAATAAGTGAGAAAATACAAATAATGAAAAATATAGAATGTCCTAAATTGTAGAGCCTTTTAAAAATTTATGGAGAAACATCTTCAAAAGTATAAATCTTCATCTATTATACTGGCATTCAGCTGTGCATCTAATTTTATTGATTTTCTGTATGGGACTTTAGGTCGGTGCACTTTCTGCCCTCCCCCACTTGGTGATGACCATCATTGTGCCCATTGGTGGCCAGCTGGCCGACTACCTGCGCAGCAGGAACATCCTGACAACTACCACTGTCAGGAAAATCATGAACTGCGGAGGTGAGAAGTCTGAACCGAGGATGAAATCAAACATTTCCACACCTCTCTTTGCACGGCTGCAGGGTGTTATTTTGATGGTGTCAGATCCATAGTGTTGTTTTTAAGGTGCTCTTAACGGCCAGCTGGGCTGCAGAGATGGTTTTGTTTATATTTTTTGGTAAAAATCTATCTGCTCAATACTTCAGTACACGGGTTGACTCACTGATTGTGACTGTGCATTGATTTCATATCTGACACTTGTGTAATTGAGTGCAGATCATGTATCACGCTTAATTCAATTGGCACCACAATGACCAACTGCCCGTGGGCTTTGTCTGTGCTTGTGTGTGTGACACTACTGTCTCTCCCTGCCAGGATTTGGCATGGAGGCCACATTGCTACTGGTGGTAGGATATTCCCACAGCAAAGGGGTGGCGATCTCCTTCCTCGTGCTTGCAGTGGGCTTCAGTGGATTTGCCATATCAGGTTAGTAGGCGTAAAAAGATCAGAATATATGTGGTATGAAACAAGATGTAAATTAAAAGTGATTAAATAATGTCATCACTGTTTAGATTTAGCTTTATTTCATTTAATGTTTAATGATTTGGGGCTTCAGTGAAAAGGATAACAAGCTAGACAAAGAATAAATATACTTGTAAGCAACACTTGGTGCTACTGCACTGCTTTTTGAGACAATTTATAAAATGACCCAGAGCTTACAAAGAAAGTGTGCACTTTTTTAACATTAATACAGCAGCAATCAGCTGCCCTTTATGGACAAAGTATTGGGCCAAGCCTCTTAATCCTTCAATTCAGGTATTTTTATTTGTTTATCCTTTATGTAATCAGAAAGTCCTTTCAGATTAGCATCTCTTTTTTTTTAGGGGAGTCCTGCCCAAGAAGGCCCACCATTACAATGTTACACTGTTTCAAATTAATAATAAAACATAACATCAACATACATAAAACAAGTCATAGTCAAAATAATACAAGGACAAGCTGGAGAATGCTCTGAACTCACATAGGGCGACAAAATCATTCCACTTCAATGTGCTCTGACGGTCATTCTATGACCAAGGTGCAAAACAAGAGAGCGCTGTTCTACCCAGTTCAGACAAATGCAACCCAGTTACCACAGGAGTGGTCCTCTTCAGTCCTCTTTACAAGTGAACGACTGGGTCATTCTGAAGTGCTCAGTGCACAGTACTGTAATATAACGTTACCACAGCAAAAAGGCAGTTTATGAAATTTCTTCCCTCCTAGTTCTTCTATGAACAACTGTTAAGTGGGATTATTGCAAAGTGGAAGTATTTAGGAACCACAGCAACTGAGCCACAAAGTGTCAGACCACGTAAAGTTACAGAGTGGTGTTGACACTCTAGTAGGCGCTCTTTTGAGGCACATCATCAAGCCCAACTGATGTTCAAGGGGCTGTTAATTATATTAATAATAAAAGCCAATATTACGTATTTGCCACCTTGCCACCATATTGTATCAACATTTTTAATGGCAAATAAAAATAAAATCCTAAAGAAGAGATGAGAGAAAAACCCTTTGATCACTCAGCAAGGACACAACAAACACCTAACTCAAGCTTAATCGGGCAGAATGCAAAAGAGTGATTAATGACTTGCTTTGATAACAGACGGCATATATTTTAAAACTACATTGTTGGGTTATCTTAGTGAGGACTCATAAATAACTACACATAACAGTTGTTAGGAAACTCCTGTAACAAAAATAAATAGCAGCCGAACAAATATATATATGCCTAATATCAGTCTAGATACTGCTATGTATGATGTTAAAGGCAGCTCGGTACTTTTTGTCTATATAATATATGTACAGTAAGGATTTGATGGAGCCATTGCATGCTCAGCAGAGATCATAGTGACACTCCCTCTGTGCGTGTTGTATTACAATTTATGCGCCTTTGTTTCCATTCAGGTCAGTTTCAGAGTCTGCTCTATGTTTCACCTCAATCTCAAATTTGAATTTTGTCCGAAATAATTGTCATTCAGTTTGTTTTTAAGACTACCATAGGCTGGCAGTTGTGGCTTTGAGTTTTTCAGAATCAGAATCAGAATCCTCTATTGATCCCTAGGGGAAATAATTTTTTGTTACAGTGCCTTTTGGACTTTATTTACAACTTCTTGGTTGAATGAGGCATAAAATAAGACGACGTGTGACAGATGTGCTGATTTGTTTTGGTATTAAATGCTGTTGCTCTGTGTTCTATATTTGATGCTAGAGCTAGAACACTAGCATACCACAATGAGTAGAACCAGGAGAAACAGCGAGTGTGGCTTTCTCCAGCGTTTTAAAAATAAAACAAGCATTTATGAAGCTAATTAACACATCATATCGTGTCTATTTAATTCATAATAAATAAAAGTGTTTATTTATTATTTCTTAGCTAAGTACAGACTTCAAGTTGGATATTTGGACAAAAAGACTATAAAAATGACCTTTTTGCATGGAAATGATCCATAATTAGAAAGCTGTGGAGAGTAAAAGTAGAAATTTAATTTCATTAATGATCCTAAACCTTTAGGCCAGCTATTCATTCAACAGCTGTTGTCATGTTTATACTCAGTTATAGAAGCTGCAGATATCTGTGACTACGTGCAAAATCAGTTTCTTGCTGGTGTTCTCCAGCTTTCTCCAAGAGTGTTTAATAATTCAGTGCTAGCTGTCTCGGGAGACTTGCCAGGCAGGCGGCGTGCAGCAGCTCACGAGGACACTTACTCATTCAGCTAGTCAGAGTGGGGGAGGAGGTCGTGTGGCGAGTTGGTGCCTATTTCTGCAACAAGATGGTCACCATTTGTGCTACTTTTATCTGTAACTGTGTCATGCATCAGTTGCCTTTTATACTTTACTCATAGCATTTGCCCTTTCTGTATCAAACTGCCCTTTAAATTATGTTAACCAGGCTTGTAGCTCACAAAGATAAAATCTTTTTTTGTTGTTTTGCTGTCAGGCTTCAACGTCAATCACCTGGATATTGCTCCGCGTTATGCCAGTATCCTAATGGGCATCTCTAATGGTGTGGGCACCTTATCTGGCATGGTGTGCCCGCTGATTGTTGGTGCTATGACAAAGCACAAGGTAAGGGCTTTTCCTCCAAATGTGACAGAATCATGAAAGTCATACATTTCAAATGTGTGCAAAAATTAACAAATAACTCTGAAGTTTACTTTAATTTTCCCTGCTTGACATTAAAAAGCATACAGCATACCTTTCATTAATGGTTTCTGGCAACATTTGCATAAACAGTTAAAGAAATAACAACATGTTATACATTTGCTGTAAAAGTACAGAGAAATTATACTTCACCCAGACATTTACAAATTCAATTCAATTCAGTTTTATTTATACAAGAACAAAATCGCACTACAGTTACCTCGAGGCGTTTTGTCTTCTAAGGTAAAGACAATAACAATAAGAGAGAAATGGCCTAAATCTGCATGCAGTGACCTTGTAGTTTTTTTCACGTAGCTATATGAGTATACTATATATGTATTACTATATATGAGTAAACTAGAAATGTCTTGATTATCTATTATTTATTTAAATAAATAAGACTAAGACCATCCCTCTGGGAGCTAGCCCACAAAAGTATAACTTGCTTTTACTTGTACTTCTCGGTAGCAAGTATTGTTTTCTACATGGACTGATGTCATTTCTACACATAATTTGATGTGTGCAGCCACAGATTTACAAAGTAGACACCTTTTAAATATTTCTCCAATACTCTGCTCCAAGGTCACAAATATTAAACAGGCAAATTGTTGGTATGATCAGCGTATTTATGAAAACACTATTTTTTTTCTTCCCTCTTCAGACCAGAGAGGAGTGGCAGTATGTATTCCTCATAGCCTCCTTGGTGCATTATGGAGGCGTGATCTTCTACGGCCTTTTTGCATCAGGAGAAAAACAGCCGTGGGCTGACCCGGAACTGACCAGTGAGGAGAAGTGTGGCTTCATTGATGAGGACGAGCTGGCAGAAGAAACAGGTGACATCACTCAGAGCTACGGTGCTTTTGGAGGGCCAGCCAAGACATATGGTGCAACCACGCAGGTGAATGGAGGCTGGGCTGCCAGCTGGGAGAAGACAGAGGAGTATGTCCAGGAAGAAGCACAGGGAGGAGGCTATGGATACAGGCAGGATGAGGGATACTCCTAAACCAAACACGCACTCACTGATATATGAGTAGGTTTATTTTCCTGAGTGTCAGATTTAGTCTTAAAATGATCTACAAATGATAAACAAGAAAACCTACAATCCGTTGTCGTATTGATTGCACAAATTCTAAAGAAAACAAATAAAAAATGTAAAAAAAAAAAAAAAAGATCAACTCAATGTTAAAATGAGATCATATAAATAACTAAAGCTATTTGATTAATAGAGGTGTAACACATATCAAATTGGCAGTCTGTTAACGTATTATTATGCATATTAATGATAGATATATTTATTTGGAGTCCAACTGTGTATAAACATGAACATTTTCATCCCATCAGCTAAGGTTTCCTGACCACACTGAAGCCTGTAGAAGTACATAGAAGCTGACCCTTATTAATCAAATGAACAAGTACAGTACAATGTCCTCCAAGCCAGCCATCTCAGTGTGTGAATATGTCACTGCACAATATTGTAAACAGAAACTAGACACTCTCTTGGTATAGATCGTACTCTCTCTCTCCTGAATGCACTCGCAGTCGTGTGTCCTTTTTAATGCACATTACTTTTGATTTCTCATCACCAGCCTCTGTGTGTCTTGAACATGGAAGCGACCTGGTGTGGAGGCTTGTAAAGCGGCATTGTAACTTGTGATGCTCATTTAGTTACACATGCAAATGATAAAAAAAGAAGTGTCCTATCTGTAATTCCTTTTGTGACCCTGTACTGCTGCAGTTGAGCGTTTTTTTTTTGTGTGTGTTTGCAGCCCAACACATCTTAGCAGTGTAGTGAAGGAATTAAGCCGCTCCCATTGTAATACTCAGCATCACCGTCATGCCACTTAGAATGTAACTGTACCAATGCATTGTTTTAAAGATTTATCTAAAATAAAACATATATGAAAGAAATATTGTATGAATTCAGATATAGCTGGATCACAATAGTTATTGTCATATAAGACCTTATCAAGGGTTTGTGCAATGGAAAGTCTTTGGGGACCAACCAAAACAAGTATGAGAGCCTTACTATTATAGAACTGCAAACTTAATATTATTTAAAAAGAGAAGAATAAATAATAATAAGAGATATTTAGAAATTTTAACAAACGGATGCATGAGGACATTTGAATGCATCATATTAAAAACTCCTGAAAGATTCATGTTTCCCCACAGCATCTATTAAGATTTTAACACAGAGGTTTAATCAGATTTGACTGACAGTAACTAAGCAATCCTTCACTACATAAATGTTGTAATGTTGCCCTTTTGTTCCCCAGCTGAACCCCGCACACATAAATCTGTCATCTTACAAGAGTGAGAAAAATGCAGGTGTTCAACGCAAGAGGTAAAAATTGTTTACAAACATTCCCCCCCAAAAAGTATTTGTATGTTAACATACAGTATATTTTCACTTTTCATGAGATTCAGCAAAACGGGAGATTTCTATTTATATGGATGGAAAACCAAAAGCAGCACTACAGAAAGGAGGCAGTTTATGCACTGATAAACAGTGTGGACGTCTGACTTATCGAAAGTGTTTTAGAGTCAGAATTAGACAGAAATGCTTAACAACCCAGAACCATCTGTTTGTCCTCAGTCTGCACTCACACTGACGAGATCTGAAGGGGGTACATTTTCTTTATTTTGTCTCAAGTTGGCACTTCACAGTGTAGATGTGTGTGGCTGTGTATTTATGCATGGAACAAAGTGAAATGTGTAGTGTGTCCTTTTTTAACGTTTCTTTTTTCTTCCAAAGTTTTTCGTCTTCGTCTCAGAAACTGTTACTGTTGCTTCAATTTCTTTGCACAATTTACCAAAGGTGAAAAGCTGAGCTGGGTTTTAGCTGGAAGTCAAACATTTTTAAGGTAGTACAGACCATCAGCAGTGAGGTTCCAGCATATTGGACCTTCAGTGTGCAGGTGGCACCAAACATTACTCAGTGTACAAAGCAATAAATCCATAGTAACAGTTCTGGTCAGACATCATGAACACTCATTGTGTAACTGTTTTTTTTATTTAAAAAAGGCATTTGTTAAACATGTCGTGTTTTTTGTGATAACAAATGTAGAAAATAAACACTTGTAAAGAAAAACATGTAAAAAAAAAATTACATTTATAAAATATTGTACTAGAGTCCAACGCAAACGTCTTTGACAACACGAAAAGTCTAAGGAGTTTGTGAAGGGGCTGCTCACCAGATGAGAATGATAAACTGAGCTCTGCCTGAGTGGCAAATGCTCTTCCTCTTCTTCTTCTTCATGTTTCTGATTTTGTTTTGCCGTGGTCCACACTGACTTTGTGCTGTCGTTGTTCTTTCACTCTCTTTCTCTCTTTCTTTTCTCAGCACTATGTTGGGTTAATGTGTTTCATTCAGTGGCCGGACCCCCGATGTCTTATTACCCTCCCCTCCTCTCCTGTACAACCACTAATTCAGTGTCACAATATTCATTGACATAAAGGTTGAAACGTAAACATGCGATTTTGAAAAATAGCAAATGTTGCAACCTGAAGTAGTAAGAAGTTTCCTGTTTTTGTGCCTCTGAAGTTAAAGTGTGAGTCTATGGCTTCTGTTGCTGTGTAAATTGAGAGGTTTGTTGATGTCAAAATGAAATACTCTATATCCTTTTTGATATAAAAAATTATGATAAACAAATCTGTTTGTGTCTCGAGTATTTGTACTGGCAACAAAGGCGAATAAATAATGCAAAATAAAATTCAGGCAACACTGAATAACTTGTTGCTTTTACCTCATGCTGATCTAGTGAAGTAGTTTGCAAAGAGTTTCTGTTTTACACATCCTGCAGGTAATGAAGCAACATCGCCTTTAACTGTAGTCATGTTTCCGGCCATCTGCGGCCAGTGTTTCACTTCTATGGAGTCATATAATACCACTGAATCGATTACTGTCAGTGATTGAAAAAAGCTACGGTCACATCAGAAGCAACAATTTGTAAAATGTAGATTACTTCTAGGGAAAAAAAAATCTTGGATGATTGAATTTATTGCCAAACAAAAATTAAGCTTTTGACATAGCAACTCTAATAAATCCTCATACATTCTTTGTGAATTGTTGCTTTTTTTGTCTCCAATTATGAGTTTATATAGTTGATAAAGATTGGACGATAACAAATGTATATACACGTGTCTGTACTCAGTGTCCTGGTGGATAGCTTTGCATTTAAGCGCCTTGAGGCAACTGTTGTCATGGATTGGTGCTATATAAATAAAACTGAATTGAATTGAAAAATGTCATCCAGAGGTAAATGTGGAAGATTAGAGCTTCACTTCCTGTGCTGTGTAGTGTGATGATTAAGTTTAAACCTTGATGCTCTGTCAAACGAGCACTACGTCAGTCGTGCAATCAAACAGGGTTGAACTCTCAAATGCATATTTGTGAATGTATGTTTTGTTTTGCACTGATAAAAAAAGGTTTGCAGTGAAGCAGGTCTGAGGACAGAAAACATTATGTGTTTCCCCCCTCGGTGATATTTTTTAACAGCAGAATATAAATAAAAGAAACATGTCACTGAGTTGGCTGTTTTGGATCTTTTGTTCTTTTTATTTAATCAACCAATTTAACATAATTGGATTCTTTCTCATCACAGCTTATTAGAGTTCAGACAAACAAGGCCTCTGCATTTGTCATAGTGATGCAGCAGTATCATTCATGAGACCTGCCAAGTTGTATCTTATTGCTTTATTTCAAGTTTATATTCATAACATATTTCAGGTTTTTTGTGGACTTTGGTCCAAAAAACACAAAAGAAAAACAGGAATAGTTAAAAGAATTTGCTTTATCCAAGCAATCGTAACTGTAAGGCTGAGATTTACTGTTCCACCAAGGCCACAGGAAGTACACAGTTAATGGCTGCCCTCCTTCCCCCTTCGGTGAAATCAATAGGGTCAGTCTCCAGTGTTCTGCGAGACCTATTGACTGTTCTAACCTCTTAATGGAGATGAGAGGGAGGAGGAGCACTTATTGAGCTATTTGGAAGTGTTACTTCGATTTAAGTGCTGACTCCTTCCTCCATTCTCAAATCTACAGCACATGGTTCTCACAGATGGTCGCACATATTCAACAAACTGAAACAGTGTGTCCCAGCCTGATAAAGGTCCCACTCAGAAAACTTAAACAATTATGAGCTCTTACCAAAAAATATTAGAAATGACCAGGAGGAAAGAAAGCTTTCTGAAAATGTCTACAGTTTACCCCTTAAATTTATTTGGCTTAAAATACTTGAATTAAGCACGAAATCATTCAGCCTTGATGGTTGTACATTGTCCTTCTGCTACTATTTGCTCTTTAAGGACGCTCTTTGACAATAAATACAAAAAAGCTTAAGTGAATTGTTATCACCCAACTGTGGTCACTGATCTAAAAAACATTAATACCGACACTCTGTTATAACAGAAGGCAGTTATTCCAGTTGTGAATGACTTTAATAAGTAAGGAATCTTTATATTTTGCTCATATCAGGGCTGCTGAATACACATATACAGGGAGTGCAGAATTATTAGGCAAGTTGTATTTTGAGGAGTAATTTTATTATTGAACAACAACCATGTTCTCAATGAACCCAAAAAACTCATTAATATCAAAGCTGAATGTTTTTGGAAGTAGTTTTTAGTTTGTTTTT
>NW_005187412.1:4718744-4721169 GCF_000239375.1 Pundamilia nyererei | reverse complement strand
AAAAAAAAAAAAAAAAAAAAAAAAAAAAAAAAAAAAAAAAGGAAAGTTACACTGTGTTCACCCAAGTTTGCCTACTTACCTCAGAGTGTGGCACCACAACAAACTGGGCTGAAAGCCAATCGTCAAGCAACACGTAGTTTATAAAAGTGTGTGTAGAAACATGAGTCACACAAATAGTCATGGACCCAGAATTGATTAAATAAAGGAGTAGGTGTAGATTTGCTTAAGAAAATATGACCAATGTCTAAAGAGGACTTTTTTCAGCAGATAATCACAGTCCGAGGACTCAAGGTCATACTCAAGTTTCACCTTAATGTTGCATATATATCCACGCATCCATTTTCAATGTGTACTTTTTTCTTCTTTTTTCTATGGATCCCCATCTGCAGAGCGGGATGGGTAAAATTCAGACCACACACTCTCCCAACAGCTCTGACGTCAAACAACTCTGCAGGCCTTCTGAAAAGCCCAAGGTGACACAGAGATCAGTGTTTGATTGATGCATCTCTGGATCAGGCGGATTCCCAAAACATGTCTCTGTCTCTATCCCCCCCCCCCCCCCCGTCTCTATCTGCGTGTGTGTTATTCTTGTCTTGGCTCAGCTCATTGCTCCTGTTAATTTGACAGGCTCAATAAACGTGTCACCATTCACCCATAAATAGCATTTTCTCACAGTCAACCAGCCTGAACCGCCATTCTGCCCCCAGTACAAGCAAGGGAGCTGACCCGTAACCCTTTGTCATCGTCACACCAATCACAGGAAAAAAAGCCACAGCTACACCCTGCTGAAAAGGTAAAAAAAAAAAAGAAAAATCATCACGGGAAAAACCAAGCAAACATACTCTGTCAGCATACTGATGCAAGTTCTGTGCAGAAATGCGTCATCCAGCAGCCCTTTTGAGATTTAACTTTTTCATTTGCATTGTGTGTTTAAATACAGCATGTGGGCACATGTGTCTGACAGCATGGATGCCAAACTGAGAGAATGAGTGTGCATATGTTCCGCATCTTAAGTTGCTGCTCAGACGTGGATGGGGGGCAGGTGCTGCTACAGCCTCAGGGGAGCTCGGAGGTGGGGGGGGTGGGGGTTAGTGTCGGGGGATGAGAGGAGGATGCCAAAATCACTTTTTAATTACTCAGGGGCTGTGCTCGTGTCATGCTCGGGCCCCTGAGATCCTGTGTGGCTCATAAATAAGCTCTGGATTTGCACAATGTGCCTCCAGCACCTGTGAGCATCACACAGGATGATGAAAGACTATCATTTCTTTTTATATAATTCATGCAATTTTTGCATGAATGAATGAAGGTAGTTTAAGCTGCAATAAGGAAGGGCTCATTAGTACTTCAAGAACTATAATTCCAAACAAAAATATCTTTGTTCAGTGTCACTTCTGCTATCTGCAGTCACATAGACCCACATGTGAGCCGTCCATGGTGCTCACTAAAGGATTGCTGCATAACACAATCATGTTTGTGTTCATCGAGGTGCACACAGCAGGCAAAAGACAGCACAGCATAGAATCCTATCATGTTGTTTAATAAGTTGAAGTTCTACACAACAGACCAGGATCAGCAGCAATTGGTTTGGAAAGACACAGTGGGATCCTCCTCCTGCACGAGTCAGGAAGCACGATTGGTCCCACATGACAGCCCACAGCTGGTATATATTTAGCAGGCCACCCCATCCTCACGCACACCAACAACCCCTATTTCCTAACCACACCTACGTCTCCTCCCTTTTTATACCTCCTGCCACCTTGTCAGGAAGTGCGTCATCAGCTCGTCAAGGGGGAGCCTCTGGGGCGCGGCACTTTGATATTGTTCCTCCTGCATCATGAGTTCTTCAAGATCACACACACATATGGACGCACGTGCGCAGGCACACACTGAATACATGACGGTGAGATGCTGGGATATGTGCATGAGGCAGAGGGATGTGCAGGCACGTGCGTGGAGCGCACATAAGAACGCAGTCATTTTAAAGCAGTTCTACTGCGTAGCAAATTCTACCATTGTCCAGAATAAAATGTGGATTTAATGTCTCTTCTCAAAAAAGAAAGAAAGAAAGAAAGAGATTGGAATTTGTTGTTGCTTCTCTCTTACTGACCATATTCTTATTGAATTTGCTGATAAGGGTTGATATTTGGACCCTTCCCAAGGAGGAACACTGGGAATTATGGAGTGAAAAGAGAAAGGAGGGGGTATTTTTTTTTCTGGACTAATGCAACTAAGGCACCTGGATTAGAGTGTGCATTTGTGTCTGTGCAGAGACATGCATGCACTTGTGTGCCAGTAGCTCCTTATTCAGACTGGCCTCTTAGTGCTCTATCACCAGATGGGAGCCAGCAGTAGAGATGTGTGTGTGTGTGTGTGTGTGTGTGTGTGTGTGTGTGTGTGTGTGTGTGTGTGTGTGTGTGTGTGTGTG
>NW_005187412.1:4711025-4718724 GCF_000239375.1 Pundamilia nyererei | reverse complement strand
TGTGTGTGGCAAGGGGTGGTGGTGGTGGTGGTGGGGGGGCTTCTTTTGTCCTCCTGCCTGTCACCGATGGCTTCACAGTGGGGTGATGAACACACTCCAAATCTCATTAAAAAGTGAGAGAAGGGGGGAGAGGGCTTTTATGTCTGATGGGTTTGCAGGAAACACTGAACAGCAAGTCCAACTTGGTGCGCGCTTCGTTTAGCTTCAAATGGGTTTTTAAATCAGAATCATGTTTCATAGCTGCGAGATACGTTGCTCATGAAACACAATCAGATTATAAAGATAAATCACAAACACACATCCCTTGAAGCGTTATTGATTTCGTGCTGTCGCCACTTTTTGTTCATCTGATTTGATTGGGTACAGTGACGTGACACGTCCTGATAGAGAGGTCTCAAAGCAAAGTGATAAAACAAGCACAACACTATCACCATCTGCCCCTTTGTTCTGCATTTAGAGCCCGGGCAGAGTACACGCTCCTCACTACTAGAGCTGACTGTGGTGAATTCATTTTCTATTACAGTCATTTGTTAGATGATAACAACCCCCAAAATACATGGTAAGCAATCCTAATCTTCAAAACAGGCCTTTCATTATCAAAGTTAAACCACTCGCTGTAACTGCCAGTGCAAATGGCACAACACCAAGCCCCCTTTGTAAAACCTGCAATTTACCCATTAGGGCTAGAAATTGGTTTGAAATTGCAGGCGATTACTTCTCATCTACAGCAGAAATCTCACGCAGTTGATCCTCAACTGAAAAAACGCCCTCAATGCTCCTCACACTCTCTGCTCTCCGCTGTCGACTTCCTGCAGCCATTTTTAATGAGAGCCTACCGACACACATTTGCATTCATCTAATGGATTTTGTGCGTGTGTGTGTGTGTGTGTGTCATTGCAGTGATAAAATATTGATGCCCGGCACCTTTAAGAGGCGAACCCGTGTGAGCAGACACCTTGGGACGAGTGTGTGGGAGGAAAGGGACAGACAATAAACAAATAGGATAAAACACACAGGAGACCCCGCCTCTGATGTTTGCTTCTGAAAGATCGCAGTAAAAATTGTGCAGCTCATACAAAGTAGGGAGCTAATACTACATCTCCCTTGGGTTTCATATAACAGCCCATAAACTCAGGCCAATTGTACTGCTAGATTGTGTGAGTGTGTGTGTGAGTGTGTGCTCTTTATTAAGTGATTGATTTATCAGTGATGACTGTCAATCACATAAATTCATAAAGAGGGCTCCTCATCAGTAAAGAAAAACAAACTAGTTCTTGATGTTCATGTAAGATATATAAATCAGTTCTCTGATTCTAAAATGACATCTTCCTTTGTCATTAACACCATCTCTTACAGAAATGTACAGCATCATTTTGGACAGATGCTGAGAGCCTTGTTAAAACATCCATTAAAAGCAACACCTGTGAGTTCTGCATTAACACAATATCAGTCAGACCACGAGACTAGACCTGTCAGACCAAAGTGGGCTAAGTGAAGGCTGCAGAAAAGAATCAGATGAAAAGGATAAGATAATGTCATGATCTTTCTTTCATCATATCAGCTTCCTTTGTTATCTGGTCTGCTTCTTTTGGCTCTCTCTCCCTCCCCTGTTCTCTTCCTCGCTCTGTCACTGCTGCATGGTGACTCAGACACTGCAGAGATGCTACATCTGAATGATATACCAGATGAGTCACACACTGATCGGCCGCTGTCCGACTTTCAATGTTTTATTTTATTCATTTATTTTTTCACGCATACAAGCACCCACCGGTGGGTTATAACCTCTGGACCACTGCACAGGTTCAAAGTGCAAAGACAGGGAACTGTCATGATGGACGTACCTGAGAATGCTTGTTTTCAGGCTCTGCTCTGCACCTACGCTCCACACTAAACAAACAATCTGATTTTAATGGTGTTTCCTTCACACCGCCCTGACCGCTGCTGCAGGAGCAGCATGCGCATAGTTGGTAAATCTGTCAATCCTCTGCTCCACAGAGGGGCAAGATTTCTGTTCATCCCTCGCTCTCTCTGTCCATCTGTCAGTCTTTCTCCCGTCTGCTCAAACAGTGAGTCGGCAGACTTGGCATTTAGGGTTTTAAACCACATGCAGACTTTATTCTGTGCTCTGACACATTAAAAATAAGAAAGAAGTTTTTCGCTTCAGCCAGTCAGTGAAGTTCAAAAAACTCCCAGGAATCTGTCATGCAAAGTAGGGACACTTACCTACTGCACTTCTACTGGTCTCTTTAAGGGTCACCACAGTAGGTCGTCTGCCTCCATCTCACCCATCTCTAACATCCTCCTCTGTCACGCCAAACCTCTACATATCCTCCTTCACTACATCTATAAATGTCGTCTGTTGTCTCCTTTGTCCAATATATCCACCGTCCTTCATTCAAGCTCATCCAAGCCATGTCAGAATTTTTTTCTTTGTATTATTGTAGGGTGTTGCCTTACAAAACAAAGCACCTTTAGGCACCTGTTGTTGTGATTTGATGGTATATAAATCAAAGTGAATTAAACTAACTTTGTCTCCAAACTGCTCAATCTGTGCTGTCCCTTTGATGTACTCGTCGGTTAAGCACTAAAGCTTCCAGCTCAGCTTCCCGTCATTTTGTCAGTGCCACCATCTCCAAACCATCCTCCATCATAGCAGGTCTCACTAGAATCTTGTAAATCTTCCCTTTCACTGTTGCTGTTATCCTTCTGTTACTGCTACTGTGTTCAAATTGAAGGTGTTTAACTTGAGTTTTTCCACTGAATCGCCTTGTGACCACTTTTGATAGTAAGGTAGTTGCACAGGTCACCTGGTGGAATGCATCCTGCCTCCAAAAAATCGGGGTCAAACTTAGACTGACTGGATTCACTCTCAGACAGACTGGCAACACGTTGCAATCAGTCGGACTCAGTGTGCACCGAACTTCAGTCACAATAATTTTGTTTGTTTTGCAGTCTCCAGAGATAATAATAATGGATTGGATTTATATAGCGCTTTTCAAGGCACCCAAAGCGCTTTACAATGCCACTATTCATTCACTCTCGCATTCACACACTGGTGGAGGCAAGCTACGGTTGTAGCCACAGCTGCTCTGGGGCAGACTGACAGAAGCCCCTCTGGCCAACAGCCAGCAGTAGGGTAAAGTGTCTTGCCCAAGGACACAACGACCAGGACAGAGAGCCCGGGGATCGAACCAGCGACCTTCCGGTTACAGATACGCTTCCTAACCCCCTGAGCCATGGTCGGGGATGTAGCATTGACCAAACAGTAAGTGAAATTCAAACTTAACAGCGCAGAAATAATACAAAAGTAGTTCCACTTGGGACTTTAACCCACGTCTCCTGGATCAAAATCCCTCACACCACAAATCGGAATGCAGGATTTAAATCATTGAGTAAACTTGTTAGATCACTGCTTGCACATAACCTCTGTTTGGGGCTAGCATCCACATCTACAAAAAAAGATCATATATTGTATCTGCTTCAGTGTAGCAAGTAATAAAGTAATATAGCAAGTAGTTCCTACTGCTGATAGAGACTGAAAGAGTTAAGTTGAAGAGTGATCACACTCTTCTGCAAGGGTGAACCTGGATGAATTCACAGAATTTAAGAGAAAGGCATGTTGAACTACTGAAATGGCTCATGGTCTTTTTTACAACAATAGAAGAAAATTCATTTTTTCAAGGCTAAGCTCCATAAGCCTCAAAGGCTGGAGTGATGTCCTATGTCAGTGACATACACGCCTCACTGATGCTGATATTAAATACGCTGGTGACAAAAGCATTGAATTATAATTTTTAAAAAAAACCCCTGACACTGTGAAACTTTTTTTTTCTTATATCACAAAGAAACCATTTGTTAGAGCGGCTTTATGTTGGCTTTTGCAAAACCTGAATCATGTGGTGAAAAGCATCCTTGCATTTCTGTTCCTAGGTTGTATTGATTAGCGCGTCGCTGCATGTATTATACCTGTATGTCCTTGCCTATTTTGATTTTTTTCCTTTCTGTTTCTTTTGTCCATGTTTCTAAAACTGAGATGAGTTGCTATGGAGACCAGGATACATGTGTAAAAGGGAAGAGGCAAAAAAGCGAAATGTAGTGTTCGGGAGACACTTGAAGGACCATTCAAACTGAAGCCGAAAGAGCAAGCGTACACTGTACGTCACTCACATTTCTTTTTCTTCTTTTTGACTCATTATGCTTCAAAAACACAAAGGCACAATTTCGTAAAGGTGCAAATGATAATGAACAAATCAGCATCTCTCCTCACGCACCTCTGAGTGTGAGTGACGGTCTGATCTTTCACGTGCTGACAGAGGTTAAGCGACTCGCCAGTGATAATACAGCCATTTCAGGCACTCCATCACTTGATAATTACATTACACCGGTACTCCATTGCTTCCACTCGCTTCCGGTAATCTTGTTAAGATCCCAGTGATTGGAATCGTGGTGACAGAGACAAATGACAGCGGGTTGGCCGCCAGTGGAGCCAAGCCCTCTCCATGTCTGACTGAAGGTTTTAAAGTGCATTAAGCCTTTGTCATGTAACTATGGAGCTGTAGAGGCACACAAGCACTGAAAAGCAAAGGCAGACTCTTTAAGTTCTCTATTAAAATAAGTCCATTTGCTAATTTGCACTTTTAGGAAGAACCATGTATCCGCATTTCTTAAATGCGGATACATGGGTTTCCTACACAATGGCTACAGACCATGTCATTAAAAGTAAACATGGCTTCCCCTTTTTTTCCTTTTCCCCTTACTAACAAGGGCTTGTGATTGAGTTGCTATGCTGCCCTCTGGTGTCCATTTGTTAACACTCCACTCAAACCACTGGTGTTTTAGGATCCTGTATGCTGGTTTGCTTCATATGGAGTACAGACCTGTAAAAATGTACAGCTCTTTTTTTTTTTAGGTTTCATTATTCCCCGCTGTAGACTCAGAGACAAAGTACAGTAATTTACCAGCCCTGCTTATAGACCTGCTTCACATTTAGATGCTCAGTGTGACAGGTAGCTTAATTAAAGTAAAGGTCTGCCCTGCAGCTATTGACCGCCTGGCCTGCCAGCCTGTGCTGAGTTAACCAGCATTCATCTGTCATCTGCAGCACTGGCTGACATATTTTTTATTAGTCCTTTAAATGAACGCCTCACAGCCTGATATCCACAGACAGGCTGTGACACTGAGACAGTATGAGGGTGATTGACATGATTTAAATCAGAGCAAATACCTGTGAGAGAGAAAAACAAGTGACAGACTTCAACATAAAACGTAACATTATGATGACACTAGATAAAAGGTGCATGGTCATTTAAAGGAGCTACATTTTCTTCTTAAAACATTTTATGACTTGACAGAGAGCAAATGAGGGTTTTAAAAATTAAACAAAGAAAAAAAAAACAATAAGACAACAATAAAATTGATTTAAAGGCTACTTTAGTTTCAGGAGATTTTTAGGATTGATTTTTTTCAGGGGAATGTTAAGACCTCAAAACACAGCTATCCTTTAAATTATTCAAGGATGTAAATAACCACTATAAGGTGAATCCAACCATAGAAGACATCACAGAAATGCTTTCATTAGTTGAGAGTTTTACCACAACAAGTGTACTGACTCTCCTTTCTTTCAATTTAAATGGGCTATAAAAATATAAACAGGCAATGATTTGAATGGGAGGAAAACGGTGCATATGAAGTGAATAAAAAGCCAGTGTATTCTTCTCAAATCAGAACAGAAAAACACACACACACAGATGCATTGAGTTATATGAAGGAACCTCATTCCACCTTAAAATGAAATCTGCTTTAATCTGACAGAATGATAAAACACTTGTGAGTCTCTAATAAGTGTGGCCCCATCTGATGGACCCCAGGTCCTTTTGACCCAGGGGACCAATTTGAGTGGTACACAGCACATGGTGCCGGGCTGAATTGTCGACCCCCACCTCCACCACTAGCTCCACTAGCACCAAAATGGAGCAGGATTAGGGTTCAGTTGTCTTGGCAACCTAAGATGCCATCTGTCATGTGTGTGCTGATCCACGTCGTGTAGCTGAGACATTGTTTTAATTCAATCATTTTTTCATTGCCAGGCAGACTTGTGTCTGTGTGTATTTAACTAGGGCGGAGTTAAAAGACAGGGTCTGTGTGGAAATCTCAAATGTGAAGCTTTAAGAAAAGCAATCCAGCAAACGGCCAAGAAAACAAAGAAAGATGTAGAAGAACACGAGGCCAGTTTTGGTTAGGGGGTCTTAAGAGAGGAAACAAAAACATGCTGTGAGTAGCTATGTTGTCTGGCTTTGTTTAACAGTCCGGGCTGTGCTCCAGATGCTGATCGGGGGACTATTTATTAACTCTGTGGGTGCATCTGAGTCATTGTTAGATTGGCTTAACAGGTCTTTAAAATATCCTCAGTAGTTCCGCTCTACTATACAAGCCTCTGCAATTCACAGATTCACACAGCCTCTCTGAAAACAACTGTTGGCTGTTGTAAGAACTACAAAATGGTTTTATATCTAATCTCATATGGGTGTAGCATGAAGTGAGACTAATGCACACCGTACACACATTAAAATTCAATACAGCAAAGGTCAGCGAATGCTAACCAGTGCAAATGAGCAGGAGGGCAGCAGGGAGGTATACTTATCGAGGGAAGGGGGAGTGTCTGATAGACGTAGGAACATGAGGGGGTTGTCCCCCTTGGGACAGACTGCAAATGAACCAGCAGCCACACCTGAGACACACACACACGCACGCACACACATACGGACAGACACCAAACACACACAGTGGTGTTAGCTTGTAGCTACCTCCACCACCTACCTGACTGATTGACGCCCCGGAGCTACAACTATTAAAACAAAACATCATCATCTGAGGAAGTGTAATTAACATCCATGCTGTCTCGGCAGCGTTAATTAACATATTATAATGAGAAAAAAATGTGTTACCACTACAGAGTCCTTAGCAGAAACACTGCTGATGTTCATCTTCTTAACCCTGAAGGGGCACAGGTACAGAGCGGGAGGGAAAGAGAGAGAAAGAGAGCCAGGGACAACAACAAGAGACAACATCGTCACATTACAAAGGTATAGTAATCATCCACAACTATTTTCAGTTGCGGATGATAAAAGTTTATTCATCCCGTGAATCCTATGTATGCAATTCAAAAGCAGGAAAACACTCTCCCAAAAAATTACCCCAGGCGTATATGACAGAGAATGTGCATCTGCTTTTTTGAAATGTAATTAGTTGCTTTTTGTATTTTATAATTTATTTATTACATTTTATGTGGAGTGAATAAATAAAAGTATATTTACGGTGGCCCCTAGAGACAAAGCACGTACAAACTCTGAACATGTACAAACTCCAAAGCACGTACAGCATGGAGTTTGTACATGCTTCGGAGTTTGTACATGTTTTGTTAGTCCAAGGATCACTGGACTAAATGACTACAGACCTGTGGCTCTGACATCTGTGGTCATGAAGTAATTTGAACACCTGGTCCTCTCCTACCTCAAGACCCTCACGGCCCCCCTCCGGGACCCCCTGCAGTTTGCTTACAGAGCCAACAGGTCTGTAGACGATGCTATCAACATGGCTCTACACTTCATCCTGTAGCATCTGGACTCCCCAGGAACCTATGCCAGGATCCTGTTTGTGGACTTCAGCACTGCCTTCAACACCATCCTTCCAGACCATCTCC
>NW_005187412.1:4691006-4709338 GCF_000239375.1 Pundamilia nyererei | reverse complement strand
CATAGCGTGGCTCATGCACGTTTATCACAGTTTAAACCCCTTGTTTTGCACAACGGAATACGGCCTCCCGTCTGCAGCTAAACACCCCAGTAGCTTTTGTAATAGCTTTAGCCCGGTCGGATTGGGCAGCAAAGGGCTGCTTAAATGCCGCAAACTCCTCTGCTCCGCCACTTGGATCGCAAGCGCTGACCATAACTATCGCTTGACAGACCCACCACGCGCACCACACACATACTTTTTTTTTCTCTTTCAAATCTTCGGATCACGTGCGTGCCGAACCGTGGAGTGGGATCGGTTCGGATTTCGGATCAACCGTGATCCGTTGCACCACTAGTGACCACAGTGCACACGTCTAATGTTGCTCACAGTGGTTCAAGGGACCGCTCAGGGAGTTTGTGTGTTTGTTCAGACACATGAAAAATTAGAGGGAACATTGACCGTATGTATTTATATATAAACATATATAAATAAAACCACCGTTTTTTTACATTAGTAATTCCTTTTGTGCATAATTTTATATTGTTGTTGATAATAAATTAATTAAAGCAAGAAAACAACCTGAAGAGCCGGTTGAGGGCCGGTTAGGAGCTGAAAGAGCCGGCTCTTTTTAGTAAGCCAAGCCGAAAGAGCCGGTTCTCTAAAAAGAGCCGGAATTCCCATCACTACTCACCATGCTGATGGTATTTTATGGCTGTCAAATGCTAATGTATGGTTTTTGGTAAATTCAGCTAAAGAAATGGAAGGAAAGTATTTGTTTTTGCAACTGGCTTCTAGTAACAAAGTAAAATTGCTTCTTTGGTAATATTCTTGTTATGTGCACATATCACGAGAAAGTCTGGCTCCTTGGAAGAAAAATATAAAAAAATTGAAAGGTGGCTCAGACTTGTGCTGTACACATCTTTATTCATCTATTTCTGGGTTTTAATTTTTTTTAAAACCTAAGTCCTGTTGATATACAAACCATTCAAAAGTACAAAAGGTGGACATTGTGATACCATGATATCTGAATGAAAGCGTGAATTTATCAGCTAATGTTAGCTAACTTAGTTAGCAAGCTGCTTTCCTAACTAGGTGTAAGATGCAATGCAAAAACACACATATAAGCTAAGTAGTGCTATTTAATGACTAATAAAACACTACAATTTCACTTACCAAATCCAAAGCGTAAAGTTCTTGAATTGTGAAATTTTCTTAGTGTAAAAGAAGATGCAAATATGTCTACAGTGTTGGGAAGGTTACTTTTAAAGTGTATTCCACTACAGATTACAGAATACAAAATGGCCCAAAATGTAGTTTGTAACGTATTCCATCACGTTACTCAATGTGACTAACGTATTCTGATTACTTTGGATTGCTTGATATATTGTCATGCTTTTTACAACTACATGAATGTACTATTGCTGTGTGATTTATTACTATTAATGAAGGCTAGTCACTACCAATCTAACATTGTTAGCTGGCGTTAGTTGAGGTTAGTTCATAGACTGCAGACTGTTAGACTTGATAGATAGCATTAACAACCTGCTAGCTGCAAATAATCATGTGCAGTTCTGAAAGCAATACCAACTAGATTTTTAAATCTTAATATAAAATGAGTAAGATTGGGGTGGACATTAGATAAGGCTGCACTTTTTGCAGCAATCTCTTATATAAAACTATTTCTGTATCAGTAATGTTTTTTTTTCTGTCTGCTTTCAGAAACTGCACATGATTATTTGTAGCTAGTAGGTTGTAATGTAGCCTTCATTAATAGTAATAAAACAAACAGCAATAGTTCATCGAAGATACTGTAGTGGCACACAACCCAGATAGCTACCACAACTAAAACAAGGTAGTTGCAGTAGGCGAACTTTAGTTTTTAAAAAAGAACTTACTTCCAGATGTTTCTTTAGGTTGGAGGTGGAGTCTTTTGATGCTGAGAGCAGCTTGGTTGCTGGCAAACAGAGTTTACATTGCACATCAGATTTCACCCATCTCATTCTTCTTTAAATGTGAAGTGGTGTCAGAATTTCCAAGTAAGAAATGCATTCCTGCCCGTGCACTGCTGGCTCTGTTGTGCTGGCTCCGGGTCCATTGTGTAACTGACACCACCAAGATTAACAGGATGCTTACATTAGCGCTTCTTATTCCGTGTTTTGTTTGGGTTTCCGGCAATGTGTGGAATTACCAAAATAGAGAAGGGATAGCCTAACATATGAAACAGGAAGAGACCACCCTGGAATCCATTTATTTCAACAAAGTAACTGTATTCTAATTATCACCTACTTAAGCGGTTACAATTACTCATATTTTGTATTTTAAATACGTAATGCCGTTACTCCCCAACACTGTATGTCTTTAACATACAGTTTTGTTTTGTTTTTTTGGGGGTTTTTTCTGCTCATTCTGTTGGTTTTTGGTTTTTGCCCTTCTCCCCCGTCCCTCTTCTCAGCTGTTTCTCTTTCCCTCTTTCTTTCTCCCCTTCTTTCCCCCAGTCAAGTCTGTCCCGTATTCAGTAAGTGAAAATAAAATAAACAACAAAAGGTGAATCAAATGGACCATTACGGCAAGGCTGGGATGGTCAATTTGGTAAAGTAAATCCGTTGGGCATCTTTCTTTGCCTTTAGACAACAATTCTGATGGCAAAAGAGCCAAACGGGACAGGCAAAGAAAAAACAACAAAAAAAAACCAAACAAACAAAAAAAAACAAAAAAACAAAGTAACTGTATTCTAATTATCACCTACTTAAGTGGTTACAGTTACTCATATTTTGTATTTTAAATACGTAATGCCGGTACATGTATTCCGTTACTCCCCAACACTGTATGTCTTTAACAACAAACAGTTGATTGCTTGCAGAGTGATATGCCAGTCAGAGGTATTCTTTACGCCCCTTGGTATCACCTCCATGAAACTACTAAGATATTTTTATCTTATTAGTATCTAAGTATCATTGAGATTTTATGTTCCCTGGTTGCTCCATTGCTGCTAGTTGTGTTTGGATGCCTAATAAGAATAAATAATTTAATTAATTAATCTTTAATTAGTTAGCCAATGAACATACATGATCCTTTTCTGAAACAAAGCATGACCAAAATTTACAAAATTACACATTTCTGTTGTGAATATGACCAAAAATGAGTGACTGAGTCCATAAAGTCAGCAGGAAAGTATTTTCTGAGATGAAAAGACTTATCCATGGACTTATGGAAGCCTTTTTGCAAACACAGGGGACATTAAAAACACTACAGATTCAAGTCACTTCCTCACATGGCTCCACATTTAACATACCTGGAAGATACATCCATATTTTATACTGTAGGGGTGCCTAAAACTAGGACAGCTAACCATTTAGCTAACTTGCATCAGACCAGTCATAAGCAAACGTAAGACTGTCCTCAAACTACAGAGCAGTCTGTAATCTCCACTCAAGACATTTTTTAAAATTCCTTAATTTCACTGATTGTTTTAAGCATCCATATCTGCAAGCACACATAATTAAAACTAATAGAGAAAACAAAACTTCAAACTCTGAGGCATTGAAAGAACCATCTAAATGTAGATGGCAACTTCATGATTCCTTACCCATAGTGTCCTTTTTTAAAAAGTTTTTGTTATATTAAAACACTGCAAACAGTCATGCAAACTAGATTTTTTTTAAAGGATCTTTGTTTTAAACATTTTTAATATTCAGTAGCTATTCGACTGTAATTGTAAATGTGTTGCTATGGGAACCAAGTTTACTTTCTATTAACAGCAGGAGAAGGAGAAAAATGTAATTTAATTAAGACATCCTGTTTAAATATATTTATTTAAATATGGAGGGGGGGAAAAATCCCCGACAAAAACGAGGGAACAACAGCTATGTATTTCCTTCTTTTCTCCCACGGTCTAACCTGTCTTCAGCGGTTGTAAGCTGACACCACAAACTTGCAGGCATTTAAAAGTGACGGCCCCCTTTACATACTTTAGTGTACTCACATGTGGTGGACCTGAGGGCGCTGAACATCTGGTCGTGAGTGATGTGTGTACCAGACGAAAAACACGTAAGAAGAAGACTGTGAATAAGAGACATCTGTGGAAGAATCCTACAGTTACTGTGAGCGTTTTGTAAGTATATTTTATATTTATGTGGAATTATTATTATTATTATTATTATTGTTATTATTATTATTATTATTATCATAGCTGTGGTCATAACAATTTATTTCAAGAAATAGAAAATGTATCAAAATTTACTATTTCAGAGTTGCTTGTGTATTTTACAACAACTACCACTACATGTAGTTAACCATAACTAACCATAACTTACCTTTTTTCTGTCAGAAGAAAATGTGTCTTTAAATGTCAGCTTTGGAAACTTATTTTCACATAAGCACTCACAGAAGTTACTAAATGAAGAAACTGTTCTGAGGAGCTCATTGTTTGAACCAGTGGAAGATTGAAAAATGTATATCTTGGTACCAGAATTTGATTTGATAGGGTTTTACTGGAGCAAGAGCGTGTTTTATCGAAGGAGCATAAAGAGGTGCAGCAGGTGATAGACCTTCTCATCCTGTGTTGATATGGAGTTTATTTAGTCTAGAAGCATCGTAGGGTAGGTCGTGGAGTGAGAGCTGAAGCCTCTTCTTCATTCAGTAGTTTTACATTACCTCTTCTACTTTCCAACAAGTCAAATGAGACGGACTCAAAACTGATGGAGTAAGATGCTGCCAGCAGCGCTACTGCCGTCCAATATTTTATTGATAGTAATTTCAAATAGTTGCCACACAGAAAGCATCAGATTTTGTTGGAAGCTGAAGAAATGATTTCTACTTGTTTTAACCCCAAAGTAAACACCAAAGCTGTGCCTGCCATGTAGGAAAGGAATGTAGTTGTTTACCAGATGCTGCCAGGCTTTGATTTCATTTAATAGCAGAGCTGAGCCGAGGGTTGCAAGAATCCCATTCATAAATAACATCTTGTCTTACTTAGACACATTTAAATGAATGCTTTGGCTCAGGTCCGTAATAATTCAGGTAGTCAGGTGTGTAACTTTGCTAGTTTTCCTCTAATAGCTCATTTAGAAGTGAAGATTTAGGCTTTTATTTTGAAAACACATTAAAGGGTGTGAGATAACAGTGAAGCACATCTCTCTTTGGAAGCATTAAAGTTTGGGCAAAGTAAACAAGGTGTAAATCAGAGCTGCATGCACGGACCTGTGTGTTTGTTTATTCGGCATTGATGTGTGTGTCTTACAGCCTTTACACGCAGCTCTGCAGGAATATAAAGGCTGCTAGTGTCTGAGAGCTGGGCCAGTGGTTGACCTCTGCCTTCCCTTCCCAGCAGAGCTCTCCTGTAGCAGAGGTGTGAATATTGCACCTGGATGTTTTCTTAGAGACAGAGGCTCCCGTCTGTCAATCTGTAATCCAGCATCAGACTAGGCAGCCTGTGCCCTCCACATATAGCTTGCCTCGGTCCCACATCTGCATGAAATGTTTAAAAATGATATTTTACACTGTGTCTAGTCAGAGTGGTATTTTTACAAGTTTCCCACATTCATCTCACACAACCCAAGGTCAGAATTCAGTGCAGCTTTGCCTGACATCTTTTGTGAACATGCTACAAAGAGGTTTGCTGCCAAGAGAAGTCAGCTTTACAGCAAACTACACCTGAACTTGTAGTGCTTATCTGCAACGAGGAGCTACATGTACTTTGATAGATAAAACACAGGTGGTATCAAAAAGCCAGCTGCGATCCTGCTGATCTGGGTCCCTAACATCTATCTTCAGGTGTGCATTTACTTCACTATTCTACTAAAGGCAATAAATATTGGGAGTGGGATTTCCCAGAAACAGGATTTTTATCAGTTATGTTAGAAGCACAGCTCAAAGGACACCAATATCATTTTGTTTTTGTCTGGTGTGAAACAAGAGTAAAATATTATTATTATTATTATTATTATTATTATTATTAAAAATCTGACACGTTGTCTAAGCAACACACCAGTTTCCCTTGTTGGATGGCTACCACAGCATTTATGAGGGTCTCAGGATCACATACTGTATATAATAGATTGACATGGCCAATGTGACGTTACCTACCTACTAGTTGACTGGTTTTGAACTCTGCATTTTGAAGCTTCAATAGTACTGAAGCATAAATGTGTGAACAAGCGGATGGTTTGGTAAATTCTTAAAATGCCAGCAATCTTTGTCATCAAGCTCAAACCATTTAGGTGCAACACACAGAAATACATATTTGTCTAATATTGGCAGATAGCTGAATAATAAAATCCTAGCTTCAGTCATCATAAGCATGAGTACAAACTTCTTGAATGGGCTGCAACACACAGCAGGCATATTTGTAAGGTAACAATGGGAACCAATCTCTCATTTGGCTCCTGTGTGACTGGTTTTAGTGGAAGTGAAAACTAGCAGACAGCAATCAACTACAGCTCTAGGTAAAGTCTTGATGGTTGAGTCAGTCAAAATCAGCCGCCCTACACTGGTTATGAAGAGCCGCCGGGAGCAAAACAATTTTTTTGTCAGGCTTTTAATCCTGTAAAACTGTCTACCTTTAATATACAGGCCTACTGGTTAGCCTCAGATGGCCACCACATGAGCAGCGGTTTTTGGTATTTCGGCGTTGGCTTAATTTTGTTGCTGCTGTGTCGTGACTTGTAGACTACGCTCAGAGAACCCACACATAAGCATCAATGAGGCTTGTTTCCCGGTGCAGCTGAGGTTGCTGTAGGAATGTGTAGTAAAAAAGATTAAACTTGTCTCTGCTTTTAATTAATGGCAATATATCAGGTTCTGCATTGGGTCAAAGAACTACAAGAAGCATATCCTTATTCCAACTGTAATATTTCCACCCTCTGTGAAGTGTTTTGCCATTTGACAAGCCTTAAAATTAAGCCTATGCTGGACTGCTCAGATCTTATTTTACATCTCACCGGTAGCTTAGAAAAACACCCCCAACATCCAGAATGTTTTCTTGCCTTGTTACTTTATAGTAACACATTAAAGTCAGTCAACTGGCTCAAAGTAATCATATCTCTACTATATATCAGTCAGCACACCCACTGACCCACTGTACATGTTGTCATCTTAATTCTAGCTGATTAGAGAGAGCAAGCCTTTGCATGGTGCTGAGCTTTACGATCGTGACTGCTCTGGGAACAGGACAAATGAGCCATGCAGCAGCACCAGGAGACTGGCTCGGGGCTGTGGCTGTACATCTTATTAAACACAAGCTGCCTGCAGTCAGTTTAATCCCTTTGATTAATGATTGTGTGGATTGTTTGGTTGTGAAAACAGGGTTTGCACATGAAAACCAGTGCTGCAGCTTTGGGAGAAGGTTTCAACATGTTTTGTTGTTTTTGTACATTCACTTTAAAGGACTTACAAATATTACCCTTGAAAAACCATTATATTTTAAATTATGTATTTGGCTTTAGATGTATTATAATCTAATTAGATGTAGATGCACCTTTACACCATTTAGCATATAGGTATATGAGTTATTTTAACTGCTATTCATAGTTTGAATATGTCTGATCTATTTTAACTTTCTTCGTGGGTAACAGATATAAAAATTAAGGCCCACAGTTATAGGAGGGATAGTGTACATATAGGACAAAGGATGGTGAATATGACAGGAGGGAAAGAGAAAGAATAAGATTCATTGATGTAGTGAAGGAGGACATGCAGAGGGTTGGTGTGACAGAAGAGGAGTGAGATGGAACTCATCCGTAAAGGGAGCAGAGGAAGTCAGGAGGTCAGCTGTGTGAATGTCATACCCTAATTTGAGACAACACTACTCTGCACATTACTGATGAAGAGCAGGTGTGCTTGAAATTACTTACTATTGAGATGCAATAAATGAATAGAAATTGGAGGACCGGAGTCATGTGCGGTCTTAAATGGTCTTCTTTTTAAATCCAGTTTCTCTGGACTAGTGGGATTCATCAAAGATCATTTGGTGCTGAAACATGGACAGTGAAGTTGGAGCAACGAAAGCCACTCTTGGCAGTCCCATCACCCCGAGGCAGTTGACTGGATTGGGGATGAATGGCTGTCTCTCACTAAGGTACAGACACTCTGGACCAGGCCTGGCCTGTCCCCAGGAGTACCACCAGTGGCTCCCCTACCGCCATGACTCCAGCCTTCTGCCCATGAAAGAAGACCTGGCCTTCTGGCTCAACACCATGATGGGTGAGACAACTTTTTATTTTGTAATAAACTGTATTGAATAATACTGTTTTTCGCCAATGATGATCAGATCTTGCGGACCTTAGAGGCCTACTAGGTTTTTATCCATTAAACACCTCAGTTATATATTTAGGCCCAAAGCTATTAAACAATTTCTAAACAATAACCAATACTTTTTATTCTGTATTTGATTGGAAGCCAAAACAAGTAGCTGAGGATTAGAGTAATATGCTCGTTTTCCCTGTTTCTTGCAGCAGAATTCTTAACTAACTGTAATAAAAAGCATTGCAAAAAAATATTGCAGTATTGCACTGCAGTACTCAACTGGATGATCCATAGATAACTTTTAGATTTTGCTGGGACTCAGTCTAGCTATAATACTATACTTTCAAAACAAAACATGGCTACAAAATCTTGAATTTAGTTTGGATTTTTTTTCTAATCCACACAGTCACACGCCCAATAAATGTTAAATGCAAGTTGCGCCTCAATCAGCCATCAACAAGCTTCTGGCTTAATTCTGGTTCAATATTTGACATTTGGTCGATATTACACAAATTTTCAATAAGACTGAGGTCTATTGATTTGAGGTGAAGTTGAAGAATTTGGAAGTCATCCTCCAGTCCTTGACAGCTGGTACAGTGTTCCAGAAGGTATTTGGCTTATCCAAATTTCAGACAAGCTTCAGTTCTGAGCAGATGCTTCTTTCTTGGTCTTTGCTCTCTTAGTCCATTTCAGTGTAAAACTTGCTTCACTGTGGAAAATAATTCTGGTGTTCCTGCAGTTCCCAGTTCATTGCAGGGTTGAACCTTGGTGTTCTTGAACATCCAAACCAATTTCCTTTCATCTGAAAGTGACAGTTTTGGCAGAGTGGTGACACATCTGAATAAATTTTACTTAAATGCATTGAAATGCAGTAGTTTAGAAATGTCTCCAAGAGACCTTCCTATTATGTGTAAATCCATAATCCTTTTAGCTCTTCGCTGAGTTTCTTGGACTTTCCAATTGCTCTGAGTCAATCCAATAAGTGCTGTCAAACAAATCCTTTTATGCTGACAACAAGAAACTGACGGTTGTAGTCAATCATGATAGCAAGGTGTTACTAGATCTTTGTGTTGCCAACTTAAAAGAAATGTGTGGATTAGAGAAAACTCAATCTGAATTCAAAGTATTAAAAGATATTATTAACACTATTTACAAAGTGTGAATATATCAGTCATTTTGTTTGGAATCAAACATAATGACTGAAAAAAATTGATGTAATCATGTCATTATTATTTCAAACTTTGGTTCACCCATGTTCACTTTCACTCAGCTACAGTATAATCCAGAATTACTGATTTCATATTGGATTATTCTGAGTGCATCTGATTGTTAAAGAATCCTTCTTATGAAAGCAAATGGATAAGATCCTCTTGGAAAAACCAATAGAGGAACATATTTGATCGACTTCTAAGATCTTTTTTTGAGTAAAGCAAAATGCAAAAAGCAAACAATCCTGAGTTACAGTTGTGACATTTCTGTGTGTCATGTGTGAATTCTGCCCAGGAGTGGACCTCACAGCAGATAATCTGATGGAGAGTTTGGATAATGGCGTTCTGCTCTGTGAGCTGGCTCAGCTGCTGCAGGACAAGATGATGCACAACAACAATGGCAAGGTGATGTGACAACACAAAGTAATGTGCACAATTATTTGCACACCAAACGGAAAAGAAGGTAAGACTAATGTAAAAACACGTAATGTGAGTCATTTTAATAACAACAAAATAAAAACAAAACAAATGAAATCTAACTTAAGAACAGTCAGAGTTCAGGTAGAAACTAGGTCAGGTCCGACGTTGGCAGTGATAATGTCTGGCATTTCATTCAGTGCTTGTCTATGTCTTTTATGTCTATTCATGTTTTCTTTCAGTAAGCCTCTCCTTACTACAGTCATGTTTTGTAAAGATCTTACCCCTGATATGCCCTCCTTGCACACCAAATGCTGGCATAATGCAATTGGAGAGGAAGTTGTCTCTTCCACTCAGTGTGTTTATGCTCAAACTCACTAAAGAAGGCTTTTCTATTGTTGATCATTGGACAGGATCCATTGTGTACCCTGAAACACTGATCCGGGATAAAGCCAGTCAGTGTGCTTCTTAGAAATGAGAGCTTATGTTTCCACTGCTTCTCTGTGAATGTGCTTGTTGAAAACAATCAATCACAGGTCTTCACAAGAAGAGTGATCCACTGGCGAGCTGATGCAACTTCTGGATCATTTTTCGCCAGGGACAACACGGCCAACTTCCTCTACTGGTGTCGAAAGATTGGTGTTGATGAGGCTTACCTTTTCGAGTCTGAGGATTTGGGTGAGTTAAGACCTAATGAAGCAGAGAAATTCAGACCTTTGTTTCTTTTAACAATACAAGGCTCAAGTGAATCATGCCTCACAGCACTTACAGCACATTACTGATTAACATGAACATGTTGTATCTCAGCATGGTGTGCAGTGTGTCCTTAAAGAAACTGGACAATTGGAGAACAAAAGAAGAAGCGGTAGGCCTAAAAAAACAAAACTGTACAGCAGATGAACAGTATCTGAAAGTCATGTCCTGACCTTGACCTGACACAGGACCTAAGAGATACATCTGGGCCTTTAGTTCCATCTACTGTTCACTGAAGTCATTCTTAAGAAAGGGAAACAGAAGGAAAAGGCTGATGCATGCCAAATGACACAAGAACGGGACTGAAAATTAAGTATAACAGGTCCTACGGAATAACAAATCCAAATTTGAAATATTTAGCATTTGAGAGAGAGTTGATGGAGGCCCAGTGATACTTTGAGGCTTCATTTTAGCCAGCCATGTCAGAGATCTTGTCAAAATTGATAGAATTATAACCACAAAAAAGTCAAATCATCCATCCACTATGCACTGAAAAGGTGTCTGACTGGCAATGGCTTCATTTTTCGGTATGATAGTGATCCAAAACACACTGCCAGTGCAGTAAAAGCATACCTCAATAGAGGTGCACACAGTGGAACACTGTCAGCCATGGACTGGCCTCCTCAGAGCCCAGACGTCAACATTATTGAAGCAGCGTTTGATCATCTTGACAGAGAACTGAAAAAAAAAAGCTTCTATCATCCAAAGAAGAGCTTTGAATTTCCTTCAAAAAGCTTGGAGAACTATTCATGAAGACGACCTAAAGAAATTACAAGAAAGCTTGCTTGAGAGAGTTCAGGCTGTATTGAAGTGGTCATACCAAATATTGACTTTCAAACAAGTCCAAATCCTTTTTTGCCCTTATATACTGTGTTGCCATGTATGTTTTCCCATGATAGGTGACTATAAACATTTGCACAATACTATAGTAACAGTTGCAAAACTACTACCAATTGTTTCAAATTAAACATTAACAGTCCAGTGAGTCAGTGATACAATGTTTGTGACTCAGAAAAAGTGAAGTATACATATCTCACATCTCACTCCAGTCAAGTCCAATTGAAGTACCAGTTTTAATCAAGTTAAATGCAGTAAGTAAGTCTAAGAAAGAACGATTTGCACTTCTTAGATGGGCATGTCTCTGCAAGGTGGCAGATGCGTAGGAATGATAATGTACAGGCTAATCCCCACCAGCAACAATGAGTCTCCCCTGCAGGCAAAGTTACCCACTTCACTTGATTAATTGAAGGAAGTGGGAAAATACAGTTACCACAATTTGACAGACTTAAGTTTACTTCATCAGTGACACAAAGGGGGGATGATATAAACTTCTTTCTTTTGTCAAAACAGATGAGTCAATAGAAACGCAGCTGTTTGTATTACTTTTTTTTTTTTTTTTGCCATAAGTGAATGCTGTGGCTAATGTGATGTCTTTGGACTCAAACGTTTGTCATCTTGACAAATAACAAATTAATAACAATGTTTTCTGACACAAACTGAGTGTAGAGTTATTTTTATTTCATAAACCATAATGGACTGAAGTGGCTTACTTGTTGATGACTTCATGCCTTCATGCCCTCAGCAGCACATCCAGGGCCCTGAGGAATTCCTGGTTCAAAGAGAGAGATGCACAATAGAGACAGAATACCTCCTGAAACATATCCTCTATGTTCAGGCTGCAGGCCCTGCTTTTTTTTTTTTTTTTCTTTTTTTTTTTACAAAAACAGAAGCTTATCTCTGGAAAGATCTTTCCTTTCAGATAAGTGCCCTTTTTTTATTCGTACCCCTGTATCCTCTTTGTCTGTACGTCACGTGACGCATGTGCTGCCTGAAGTCCTCCACAAGCAGCCTCGGGAGGTGTGCCTGTGCCTGATGGAGCTGGGACGGATTGCAGCCAGGTAACTATGAATAACCAACTGTCCATCCACAGAGCAGCTCCAAAAATAAAACTGTGATTGCATTACACTTAAATGAAATGTATTCTTTTTATATCATAGTTTTCATTCTACTGCCAATAGCTGCATGTTTTCCTGTTTAATTTTCTTTTCTATATTTAACTTTCTTGTCATCTCATTTTCTGTTTATCCTTGATGATGATTTTCACTGCTATAGCAACTCATTCATTACTTTTCACCTCTTAAGTTTTCATTTAGCTGCATTAGGTGCTCACTTTAAAAAAAACAACTAAGTGATAACTGCTGAAGTATCTCCAAGAGTTTAAGCACCTTGATGTGAAAATCACTATGTTCTCTCTCCTGTGTTGATTTGTTTGTGCAAATGCAAATTTTTTTTGTTAAATTTCACTTTCAGGTACGGCGTGGAGCCACCGGGGTTGGTTAAGTTGGAGAGCGAGATGCAGAGGGAGGAGGCAGGGAGCTTATCTCCATCATCCCCTATTTTCATTTTTCCTCCTCTCTCATTGTATTCACCATCCCAGCCATCCCTACCACCTGCCCCTTCTCCCCCTCTCCCTGCACCCGCTCCCCTCACTCCAAGGACAACCAGTCCATCTGAACCCCTCGCTGCTTCGCTTGCCTCTGATCTTCCATCAGCCACAACAAACCCAGTAACTATGTTTTCATCCCCTCCTCAGTCCCCCCTCTCATCCTGTACTCCTTATACAACCACAGTCTCGACACAAACACCTTTGTTCCCTTCATCCTGCACCACTAACACATCTGCCTCAACTCCGCTGTCAGCGCCTTCACCAGGCCAAACCCTGGAATCCACCACCAAAGTCTGCCTTACCGCAATAAACGCCCGCCGTGCGACAGCTACACCTCCCACTAATTCCCCACCTGCAGCCTTGACTCCTCGCTCATCAAACAGGTCAACCATCAGGAGGAGCTCCTGCACCAGCATTTTGGATGACTTTGTGCGTATTTTGTTTCCAGTGAAATTAATCTCAGTGGTACACTGTTTAAAATACACTCTTTTTGAGTTTGTTTTCTCTGTGGAATCTGTAATAGGTAAGAAACATTATTGAAAATCCACCCTGCAGTTGTCCCATCACCTTCCTGGTTGAGAAACAACCAAAGGGCTGTTACCGTGTTGGGGACAAAGTTCTTTATATACGAGTAAGTATGTTTCCGTTATCCCTTTCTCCTAAAAATTACTTGTATTTTGACACATTCATGCAGTAACTTTGAGATCCTCCATACAACTCTTTAGATAATTTAGCCAACATAATAGAAGCAGTAAATACACTCTCTGACCCTTTGTTATGTACACTTTGCCAGTACTGAGTTGGACCCCCTTTAGCCTCCACAGTTATATTAATTATTCATGATATAGATTTAACAAGGTGCTGGAAACATTCCTGAAAAATTGTGGTCCAAATTGACGCGATAGCTTCATGCAGTTGCTGCAGATTTATCAGATCCATGATATGAATCTCCTGTTCCACGACATCTCAATGGATTGAGATCCAGTGGCTATGGAGGCCATTTGAGGACAGTGGTTTTTGGTGACCCTGTGCAAAATATAGCCGCAATTTCCTGTTCTTGGCTGACCACATAGCAGTGCCGTGGTACCCTATGTAGTTCCACTTCTGTACCTCATCTGCTTCAAGGTTCATTGTGTTGCTTGTTCAGAGATGTTCTTTTGGATACCTTGGTTGTAACAAGTGGCTGTTTGAGTTACTGCTGCATTCCTTTCAGGTCAAAGTCTGGTCATTCTCCTCTGACCTCTAACATTAACAAGACTTCTCTGACTTTCACCCAGAGAACTGCTGGTCTCTGAATATTTTGTCTTCTCTGTAAAGATTGTGTGGGAACATTCTAGTAAATCAACAGTTCCTGAAACACCCAGAGCACCCAGTCTAGCACCAACAACAACACCACCTTCAAAATCACTTAAATCACCTTTCTATCTCATTCTGCTGCTCAGTGTGAACTCAGTAGGCTGTCTTGAGCAAGTCGATATTCCTAAATACACTGAGTTTCTGCCATTTGATTGGCTGATATGTATTAGTGAGCAGGTGAATAGCTGGACCTAATAAAGTGGCTGGTAAGGGTATAAAAACATAATAAACAAATAAGTAGTATGTAAATATATATTTTTAATAGAAGTTCGGTTTACATTGCATTCGTTTGATGACAATGCTTTTAACTTGTTGTTTTTTTTAAATAAAATATTAAAGTATGTTTGCTAATAGGACAGGAGGCTTTGTGATACCAAAAGACAAATAATAAACCACACCTAATGGGAGCATTTGTCACAGATAACACATAATCACATATGAGGTGTGAACGTTTAATCAAGAGTTGAGTCAGCAACAAGTGCAATGTGTCAGAGGGACTGATTTGCATCACTTGGGATGGAGACCCTGATGTCTTTCAGCCTCCCTGAAACATCCTCCATCTGTATGCATGTGTTATGAAGGCTCAAGGATGGGGAGGCAGGGTTGCTTGGCAACCAGTGGTCAGGATACGAATGGGCTCACAATGATTGTATTCAGTACATAGACCTTCAGTGAAGAGTTCAAACCTGGAAGAAAAATAAACATGTTTCTTTCAGGGTGATTCTGCAAAGATATGACCCTAGTGCGCATTTTAAATGGCAGCCCACTCGGGAGTGCATGTATGTGGGTACGGTTTTGAATACAAAGATGTACTTCAGTGTCTTTCATACATCCCTCCATCTATAAAAACTGAAAATGTGACCTTGATGCTTGCTGTATGTTCTGAGTACACGATATATCATTTTAACATAAAAATAATCACTGGGAATCTAAAAGGTGAGATCTTGATAAGGTTTCTCACAGGTTGGATCACAGTGTTTGTTCAGGAGATGAAATTTATTAGATGCATAAGTTCTGTTGCAACAGCTACATTATGACATTAGTGTCAGAATGCATATTTCTTACTTCCTATTTAGAGAATCATATCTGTCATATCATAACAGATATAACATATGTTGGAACACCACTTCTTAGAAACCTGAGGAAGTACAGATGCATGATAGCCAAATCATGGGCTGGCTAAATGCATATGCATAAGCAAGATTAAAGCTTTTCTATGCTATCAAAACTGCCTTGTGTGCTCACATTCTTTATGCAGTCTTTCAGATATAACGTCTGTCCTTGAACCTGCATCACGTCTTCATCCCTAATTATTAGTTTGTAGATAAATTGCACTGCTTCCTTTTTTCCCGGTTGCTGAAAAGCAGACAAACATGAGCTGTTTGAATAGAGTGATCAGTAAGCCATCCATTACCTTGAAACCCACAGCTGCCTACACGTGAGTGGGGAAACACACCATAAACCTCCATTTCCATATACCGTGATAACCCCCGTGTCGCTCCTAGGGGAGTGTATCCTTCAGTGTGTACAGACCTTTTTAAAGAGCAGATACTATTGATTACAAAGACAAAGTCATTAGCGATGGGTTTAATCAGACAGCTTGTTAATGAGCGGCTGAGCATGACCGCCCCTCCTCACGTGTAAACTTTCTACCCCGCCTCTCTCTCCCCTTCTCTCTCTATTCCCTTTGGACTCTATTCAATCACGCTGGCCCTGGAGTGCTTTGCTATTCTTTGGTGTTAAAAAAGAGGAAGGCTTCTCTTTCTTCTCTCTGCCCAATTAGGCTCTCGTTCAGCTTTGTAGCAGAGACCCCGTCTGGCTGTGCTGATGGAAGGAAAAGAGATTTATAGCAGCTCACAATATTAAGACACATCATGCTAATATAGTGATGAACCTAAAAAGCACTCTTTTTTTTCATGATCACATATAGCTGATTAAAATTGTTTTCATAGAAACACTTCTTCATCTTCCTTTCTCAAGTGCTCTCGAGAAAGACGTTGACTCAACAGAAGCCATGTGGTCTTTGTTCTATAGCCGACCTTTGACATAACAGTGGAACGTGAAGAAATGATGAACAAGGAATGTGTGAAATATTTATGAAACCTGTACTCGGACCAAATCTACTGCCTTTGTTGTCATCGTTTTACCTGTTAGTAAGCTCAGATTTAGTAAACATTACAATGTAGCTGAGGCTTATGTGAGCGACGTTAGCTTTGTAGAGGTAAATTTAAGATTATGCAAATCTTCATCACCACAACTGTCCTCCAAATCATGAACGTGTGTCCAATCTGATGAACATCTTTACTGTAGTGGATTTGGGGATAACTAAAGTCACTAAGCTTTATCTTCTGGCGAATGAGGAGTTATTTTTAGCAAGATATCTCAATTTGACCTTTTAGTGCCATTCAGAATCTGCAATGGTCTAATCAATGTGCTGTCTTATAGGGTTTCTGTTATACTGTCTGCACCTAGACATACACCCTGTATTCAATAAGGAGGTCTCGCTGATGTGAGATCTCTAGTAAAGGGGAAACCGAGTACAACAGGCGAAACAGATTAATGGCATTAGAACCGGTATGGCTCATCAATTTGTGTGTTTGCTGTCAAATTTAAGAACTGAGCGCGCTCATAGCATCAAAATCAGCGCTTGTGGCTAAAGCCTGCCTCCTACTGGCATGTGCATAGAGGACTCCTTTTCCCTGAGTACACTAATGCATCTTTCAGGAGGAGAGGGGGAGAGAGGGAATCGATGGAGGACACAAGGGAATCCAGACGTTAGTTTATGGGCTGCAGACATAGCAGGGAGGGGGAGGAGGGCGGGGGTTACAGAGACAGAAATAAAGGAGCCTGAAATAACAAAGAGGGCTTTGGTAGATCATCTCCTTCAGAAAGATGCTGACTTGTTTCATTTTTGTATTTTCTTCTTAGATGATTAAGTTGGTCTCTTAATTGACAACATTAGTCCATGTTTGAAAAATTACACCCAGAAAATAGTAGACTGCAGAAGCTATTTATAGTCTACATCAAATAACAAATCTAAGTTTATCTTTCACTTTATTTAATACGTTTAAGCTTAGACAGTCCATTGTTAAGAATCTGGACTGAAACATGAGGTTTGCCAGTGACAGTAAATGAAGACAAAGAAAAAAACAACTGTGTTTAGACAGTTTTGTTTTTTTTAATTTGTATTGTGACTGATGTTTTGAGAATGATAACCAGTCACACTGATATTTCCTGGAAGTGTGACAGGAGAGTGGTTTATTCAGGATGTCAGACTTGACCCCTGTCAACCTCAACAGTTTAATCTGCAGGATAACAGCTGAGACGCACCACGTCTGGAGTTTCCTCTAAAGCCGCCCGTGTCTCCTGCCTGCGTGTGTGCGTGTGTCTGTGCTTGTACCATTGATTTCTTTTTCATCCCATACACGTGACACACACACACTTCCATACATAAAGCGAGGAGATGTGCTTGTATTATCGCATTCTTAATGGCCCTGTAATGAAGGCTTTATTGCTGATAAGGCAGGGGGTGGGTGGGGGGGTTGCTGGCGCTGACAGAACAACGGATGGCTTTGCAGGGCCTCTTGGGAATGTTAATGTCTGCTGGGAGTTGAGGGACTGAGCTGAACTCATCTCAATTTCTCCTTCCATTGCTTTTTTTTCTCCAAGGCTCTATATTGTGGCATTAGTTGCCATGGCAGCAGTTGGTTTTCAGCTGTAAGGACGGCTGTCTGTGTACGATTTGTTGATTCAGACACGACTGACCTCACTGTAACTACTGTTAACAGACAGACTGGTAACGCTGCAATTATTATCATTTAAAATAGTTCTGCTAGGTGGCTTGTGCTTCAGATCTGTGTGGGTGCGCCATTGTGCGTCACGGTGTGTGTGTGTGTGTGTGTGTGTGTGTGTGTGTGTGTGTGTGTGTGTGT
>NW_005187412.1:4644656-4690922 GCF_000239375.1 Pundamilia nyererei | reverse complement strand
GCTGTTTCATTTGGCTTAATGAGATTTTGACAAAGCTTTCCAAGACATCATTTGCCTTTCATAGCCAGTGCTACACACACACACGTGTATGTGATTATGTGTGTGTGTGTGTGTGTGTGTGAAGCACTGCTTAACATATATTTGAGAGTTCAAAAACATCCTGGAAATGCATCAGCCAGAAACTATATGGAAAGTTTATTACCCAGCATTCCCTCCCATGTCACCTTTGCAGATGCTGAATGAGCGTCACGTGATGGTACGAGTGGGTGGAGGATGGGAGACTTTTATGAGTTACCTGAAGAAACATGACCCCTGCAGAGGAGGAGAAGGAGAAGGAGGAGCAGTGCTGGCAGGTAAATCTGAGGTCAGGCTCTGTAAGGACAAACCAAAGCCACCCAACTTGAACATCTCACCTGACAGTTACATGGTGGTCGGAGCCCATTATCGTGGCAAGAAGTAACTGCCTCCGGCTTCAGGTGGCAGCGGGAACTCTCACCTAATCAGAGCAAAGTGTTCAAGGTCAGTGATTCAACACAGCTGACGTCCATTTTACCTCAAGTTAAAATACAATCCAACCTTTTCTCCTTATACACAGATGTGACTGTTCTTATAGCTGTGTGAAGTACGCAACTGACTGTGATTACAAGCTTACTTAACTCTGCGTATGCCACAGTGCGTTAGGAGGCAAATAAATGGCAACAATTTTATCAATTCACTCGCTTTCACCGCTTCCTGCTGCTGCAATTTGTGCTTCAGCAGCTTTATTTTGAGCTGTAAGAAATTGCAGCGCAGATATTTTTGTCAGCGCACCATCTTTTGGATGTACATCATTACTTCCATATATACTTCATTGTGAAACACTCTTTCAGGAAAAGGTTTTTTTTGGTACTCTATGCAATAATGTGTCTGGTGTAAAGTCATGTTTAGATTTGTGCAGTTTCTCAAGCTCACAATGTGTTTATGTTTGTTTGAACTTTTTTTTATTTTAGACATCCACATTCCTTAATCATCTGTGTATTTGAGTTTCATTGGATGTTTGCCTGTAATTAAACCTTTTTTCTAAAAAAATATGTGTTTAAAATAATTGTAACTTTTAAAAAAAAATATAGACTTGATTGCTATTGCAAGAACTAAATAAAAGATTTCTTAATGCTGCTTCATATTTACTTACTTCTCACGTTATTTGTATGTTTTGGGCCTTTTAACACAGATTTACTCATCCAAGTCTCTTTAAAAAAAAAAAAAAAGCAAAGACACAAAATGTTAAGTTCTCCCTCTAGGTGGCACCATGTCCTCAGTGACAAAAGGCCAACTGCCGCCGTGGTGATTAGTTGGGGAAGTAATGTGTCAACACTGGCGCTATGATGGTGTCCTACCTTCCTGGACATTCATCTCTTAGCTGGACCGTCTGTTTTCAGTTCAGCTCCAGAAAGCACCTCTACCCTACAGATTTAACAGTACAAAACATCTTGCTGCCTCAGACAGACGAGGATCGTCACATATTAAAACTTTCAAGATAAAGGTGCTTTTTTTGTCTTGTTTTTTTTTAAAAACAGAGCGATTCACACATAGCTCTGCAACTTTGGAGGGCAGAACTGCAGAGTCCCGGCACAAACACAAAGACAGAAAGCAACAACATGTTAATAATTACATGTTTTATTTCAGTAAAATAAACTAATTAAAAATGGACACACTTTTTCATATATTGAAAGAAACTAACTGTAATGAGATCATGCAAGGCTGTAATGTCTGGCTTTTGTTTTTTGTTTTTTTTTTATCCCCACGTAACATCTGCAGTGGATGGAACCAGTATAAATGTAGAAAATAATAGCTGTGCTACTGAAATGAGAGCCACTCTTAATGGTGGCATTTTCATGGGTCATCTCTCATTGCACAGAGTACTTCTCTAAGTTTCTCATGAAAGTTGGATTATACAACAATTTCCAGTATCTTGTTACACGGTGCTCATCCGTCCTCTAACGTTCGTTGTTTTTTGTTTTTTTGTAATGCTTTGTAACTCTTGCTACTGTGTGCTACTGTTCTTTTGTTTTGAGTTGATGACAAAACTTCAGCTTCAAAACACAGACACTGCTTTGTGTTGGTGTTCATTGAAATTTACTATTTGAGACATGGGGGGCTGGGGGGTGGGGGGTAGCTGTGTGCTTTCAAAATGTATCTTGTGTTATGTTTTGACTGCACACATGCAGTGGTGGCAAAAGTCTAATTCCTTCCCCACCCCCATAATACGCAAAAAAGAGTTGTGTGCAGTTGTGCTTCAGTCAGAACAACACATTGTACTTTCACCATGTACATATACATTACACTTCACTGCTTACAGTATATTACTGTGTTTCAGTTTAAGTGCAAACTTAAAACTTCATTAAAACACCACACAGCGTCGCATTCTGTCAGTTAGCAGTGTAGCGAGCATAGATATAAAAAATTTCCATATTTATAGTATGCCCTACTTTCAGGTGGAAACATTTCCACATTAAGAGCCTCGGCCGATTGACCCTGACCTCACAACACTGTATAAACGCGGACTCACAACAGGGTGCTTGTTACATGCTCTGATCATCTTTTGCTCCCTTGTGTGACCTTGCAAACAAATATAGTGCCACCAGCTTAAGACTTCAGGTTCACTAAATCATGAAACGCAGCAAAGTGCAAAGATTCAACAAGACACTGGCGATACAGTTTTCTATCATGCCTCAGTTCATTTCCTCATTGATGGTGATGGTGAAATGACCAAACGTCACACACAGTGTTGTTAAGACACTATAACACCTTTTTTTTTTCTAAGAGAGTTAATTGACATAGCTGATAGAATATCTCATGATTCATCTCAGGCAATCAACACTTATAAAAACATCATGGCTGTAATATTCTTGTATCATGTAGTCATGGATCGTGGAGGTGGTGAGTTTTGTCCTTTTAAAATATATTACCTCTAGTGACTCGGGAACAAAAAATTACAGCGTTACAAAAAAACAAAACAAAAACCAAATGGCTTTTGTGGGTTATTCTCGCCCAGTAGTGTTAACAGGGTGATAGTTTTTCCTTTTATATTTAACAGCTTTAAGTCCTACACTTTATTTTCAGACATTTTTACATTGTCCAAACCATGTTGCACACTATGGAATATGTCATTTTCCAACTTAATACAGAAAACCTGGTGTATTTCAAATCAAAAATAAGTTTCCAAGAACGCATTCTTTAAATTTGACTTCTTATGGATACTTGTCATTTCAAGTTTTCTCAGTCTAGTTATTTTCGATGTGTAAATTAAATAATTCAAACTGAATGTGTATTTGCAGTACAGCTCGAGACACATGTCTAGGCATATGTTGCTGTAGGTGCTTTGTTTTGACCTCGGATTTGGAGGTGTAAGACAAAAATGAAGAATTCCTCTGTTCCTCTCACACACAACAATGTGTAGTGTACTGTTTTGTTAGCTAGTACACAGTACATTTGCATTTTACTGGTACAAAATATATTTTTACTAAAATGATCAGTCATTGTGTGAATTCCAAGCATCACAGCCTTCAACAGGATTTTTTCTACTTATAATTTTGTTCTTGTTGTTGTTTTCTAAAGATTAACATCCATATAAAAAAAATTGTAAACAACTCTTAAATTCACAATATGCATTTGATTGCTGGACAATGAGGTCCATCACAGAAATGATCTTTTATTGTGCTCCTTTCCTTATATTAAAACTAACATTGCAGGATATTAAATGATGATAGTTTGGCCTTCCACTAATGTTTGATATAGTCTGTTATTGTACTTAGTACAGATGAGAATTCTGTGTGCAGATTGTGCTTGTATTTTTAGTGGCATCACTGAAGTTGCATTTCTTTCTCTTTTAAAATTGCTTAATTCGCTTCTATTCAGAGAAAAGAAGGACTGGCCAATATGAGGTTAAACAGCAGAGCAATCAAATACCTCCTCCATAGTTTGGTTTAATTTTTCTTGCTGTCAGGTTATGATTCAGCCTTCAGCAAACACACCGGTCTGTCAGATCCATGACAGTGCAGCAGATGCTGTGTTTCTTTTACTCAGATTTACCTGCTTACTTGCATTACTTTCACTTGGTAATCGACTGAACTCTGCCGGCCATCACTGCCTCTGAGCAAACAGAAAACAAATATTCAAAATCTACTTTACACAAACAATGATCTGGATCTACACTGAGATGCATTTGTACATATATAATTGTCAAAGAAGCGTCAAACAATTTGCTCTGGAAGGCAAAAATTTTACTTCTGTGTATTTTATCATACTGACCGCACTGCTAGACCCAGTATAGGCTGTAGACGTGTGCCCTGGGGCTCATGTTTGATATCAGTTAGTGTGCTATACTAAAGATAGGCAATGGGCAGTCAGTGCCAAATTTTTTTCTTCTTCTTTTTTTTTTCCATTACGAACAGTAACACAGCACACTTCACTCGACTGACAGAGGAATGCTGACAGGATGTTCTGGCCTGATGTTTGTTCCTTTTGCTGGATATCTCTCATGATTCATCCATAGTAATTGAGCATGTGTGGAAAGGCTGGTGTGTGTCTGTGTTTGTGTGTGTGTGTGTATGTGTGTGCTTGTGTGTAAATGTGTCTCTTGTGTGGGATTGTGTGTGGCTTTATGTATTTAAGAGAGCACCATTTTATGACAATTTCTCTTCAGAGAAAACAGTCACCATTAGATCATCATAAAGTCAGCATTTCAAAAATCAAAACCAAAAGAAAAAAAGTCTTATTTGTGCTATTAGAGCCATGTCCCAGTCAAACATTGCTGTGGGTGTCACTCTTGGCCTTTACGGAGGTCCCTCGGGGATTTTCAAGATTAGGTGTGTGAAATTTGCCGTTACTTTGTTCCTTCTGTCACAACTCAGGCACACTGAACACTGAAGGGGGATGGCGATGCTGAGGGTGTTGTGAGATGGTGATCAGACAAAAACTGTTTCAGAGTTAAACATCAAGGTTGGAAGGGTGTGTTTGTGCGTTCGGTGGTTCAATCGCTTCACAACGCCCCTGTCACACGGTTCCGTTCTCCTGCCTCGGCTTGTGGATGGTTGTGCGAGTGGCAGGCGTACTCAGGGATGGAGCCAAGGTGCAGAGGAAGCCAGCCAGCAATGTGAGACCGAGGCCCCCCCAGGCACAAAACATGGACCAGCCATAGCCATGGCTAATGTCTTCAGGGAGGCCATACATGTAGCGAGGATAGCGGGATAACTCGAAGTTGATTCCTGCCACACATGTGCACAATGAGATGATGCAGCATGTTCCTGTGTGAGTGGAAGAGAACAGGACTGGTTTACATGGTTTTCAATCGATTATTGAATTTTTACATGTACTCTGCATCTTACTGCAGGATGAGAATCATGTTACTGCGGGACATTGAACTGTTATCTCATGTTAACACAAAGGTGCTCTCAGCTGTCATCAAATAAATAAATAAAGTGAATAAAATTGGATATTGCATGCATGCATTCGTGTGTGTGGATGTGGGCATATGTGCTCTCACAGTACCTCCCATGAGAAAGAGTAGCCCAGCTACATATTGCATGAGGTCATGCTGCTGGCAGCATCCCAGCACTCCAATGATCCACCCGAAAAGAATGATGGACACAGCCATGCCCACAAAGCCAGCTGTCATTCTTCTTAGATCTGCAAGCAGAAACGAAAACTTCACCGAGGGAATCGTAACTTACAGACACTGAATACTAAAGCTAAAGGCTAAAGTATTATCATTACTATTATTGAATTCCTTATGTAAACACGTTGCATCACTGAGAACAAGATCTCTTTTTCATGACACACCTGTGTGCAATAACATAAGTGTAGACGGACTGCTAGACAGGCAGAAACCTAATACAAAGAGACATTATACATGGTCATAAATTATGAAAAGTATTTCCCAGGGTAGATATAGACATGTAATGTTTTAAAATCATCCAATTGAATAAAAAAAACAACAACATTGCTTAAATTGTTTGGTTGTTGTTGATGGGGTTTTCCCTTTTTTAGTCTTTCAGTTTTTCCAAACTGTGTGAACAGGAAGTACAGCTAATATTAAAGTGTCATCAGACATCGTGCAGTAGAGCCTTGTAAATAAACTTTATACATTGCTGCTCTATTTGCGAGGCAGGAAAATCGCACTGTGTTTCACAGTTAGAACAAAGATACAAGAAACACAGGAGAGTAGGACAGTAACAACTACTCTGTGATAATAGTTAAGATAAGCATGAGTCAAGAGGCAGGCATAGAAACAATATCACCATGATAGTGTAGACAAAACTATAGATTGTACAATGATGTTACTGGGAATACAAAAGTCAAATCCCTGGAGTTCCACAGCAGCCTTAAAAGTGAGGCTAGCACCTATCCAATCAACAATTTCATGTAAACTAGGCTACATGCTAACTTAGAAATAAAGTTACCAATGAATGTTTACTTCTAATTGTATTATCAATAGCAAAGTTGTGACGGAACCAACTGGCTGTCCAGTTTCGTCTTTCAGAGGAACTAATATTGTAGTATGCTATGATATACTTACTCGTGTGTCAAGGATTTAACTAATGGCAATAAAACAACTTAATATAGATCAATATAATATTCAAAAATCAGAAATCAGTGAATTCAAAGCTCTAACTGAACTTTATTTCGTGCTAAACTATCTGGTTTTAGACAGCTTTTTCTGCTTTTTTGTGTTGAAACAACCTGCTGTGTTAGAAGAGGAAGTGTTTTAAGACATCATTACGTAGTTTCAATACACAGTTCTTTCTAGGAAATAGTCTTATTTTCCTCATCTTCTAGATAGATCCACACAGTGAAATCAAATGAGGATCCCACTGTATACACAAATAAAACTAATTCAATCGGTTAGTAAAAATAATTACATATATAATTAAACAATTCAAAAAAATTGTAATGCATTAAAATGATATCACTTTTACAGAAAACCTTTTTAAGCCAGAACCATGAAACAGTTGCCAGAAAATTCTAAACTTTGATAAATGAAGTGTTCAGTGAGCCTTCTAATAGCTAATGTAAAAATTTAGTACTCGTGCAACAAAATACAACGAGAATAAAAATGGAAAAATATAGCAAGAACACAAATAACAAGAATAAATGCAAGGATGTATTTTTAACTCATCTTAACTGAACATCTCTGCATTACCAACGCACTTGTATCACCCGTACTGAATATAAAACAACACACCTACAGGCAATAAGATAAAAGTAGTGGAACATGATACTGGAAATCACTACTGATGGAATCTAAGGTCTGGCAACTCACTATCTCATATTAACCTAAAGGTGCTCTCGGCTGTCATGAAGAACAGAAACTGAATAAAATTGTATTTCGTCTGCAGACTCATGTGAGGATGTGCTTTTCACAGTACCGTGATACAAGGATGCCAAGAAGTACAGGTCTACTCAAGGGTTTAAAGGGGAGGTTTAAGAAAAGAAGCCCCTGTGTTAATAACCCTGATAACCGTGAGGTCAGTATAAGGTCAGCAACACATTTACTATTGATAGGCAGCTATGTGTTGAAAGTGGTAAATATAGGTATTTTAATTATTCAGAAATGGATAAGTATCCACTGCGACGAAGCGAGCGTCTTGCTAAGGCTTATAGGTTTATAAAAGACTGCAGGGAATGACAGCACAAGGAGATTATTTCACATAAACGTTTCCAGCAAGACTGAAAAAAGACGTGGCTTTTGCAAATGCATTTGAAATAGTGAGGGGGGGAAAAGACAAAAAAAACATATTTATGTTTAATATTTCCACACTTATATCATCATATCTGTACTGTAAGGCAGCGGTCCCCAACCCCTGGGCCTCGGACCGGTACCGGTCCGTGAGTCGTTTGGTACCGGGGCGCGAGAGTTGAGGCTCAGGTGTGAAACGTATGGTTTTCAGGGTTTTTATCGGTTTTCAGCGTTATTTTGTTATCGTTTTTATCGTTAACTCGGTTTTCCTGGGTCTTTTCACGTGTTATGAATAAATCTTCTTTTTTTCGGTACCGGTACTAGTTTTATTTTGTTGTATTTATCCGCAACACCTTAAAGGCCGGTCTGTGAAAATATTGTCGGGCATAAACCGGTCCGTGGCGCAAAAAAGGTTGAGGACCGCTGCTGTAAGGTATAAGAACAGTATTTTGATTTTGGTGTTATACGCAGTTGTACATTTTTGCCATTATTTAAATTGCATTTATACAGTATGGGTACTTGTATGTATAGTTGTATCTTTTAATATTTGATGACATCTAGAAGGCAAATAAAAATCACAATAAAATGTATTGACAGAAACAAAAATGTCTATTTGAATTTGTTGTTGAATGTGTTTTCACATAATTTTTTAATAAAAAATCAGCAATCCATCCATCCATGCGCTTCCGCTTATCCTTTTCAGTGTCACGGGGGGCGCTGGAGTCTATTAAAATCAGCAATGATTTAATAAAAGTTTATAAATAAAATTCACATTAGCCTCTGGAAGTGCTCAAGTTACCTTCATTTGCTAAAACTAATTAATTTTGTCACTGCCTCTCACATAAAAATAGTTTCTGACATGTTTGAGGCTGACAAGAACTGACAGGATGAAAACACTGTTATGTGAACATGGCATCTTTCATCTAGTGGATCAATTTTAGTTTAACAAGCAGAGCTAATGGTAGTTACAGTAAAACTGTCTGTCGGTACAAAGAATAAATAAGAGCACAATACAAAATGTGTTTGTCTGTGTCCACCTGCCAAACTTATGTTCAACTTTTACTTCTGGTTTGGGTCTCCTCCACCTCCAGAGGGAAATATCTAGCTGATAAGCTGCTATATGTTCCACTGCCTGTTCCTATTTTTGTCTGCTATTCAGTGCTGTGCAAGCAAGTCTAAAGTGAGTTCCTTTTTCTCTGAAAACAGTGACACTAAATAAGAGAAGAAATGCGTGTTGATTCAAGTAGCAAAACAACGACTAAAACAGGGATAACTTTCATAACTAGCGTGGGTTAGTGGTAGCAGGTGTGCTGCTGTTTCTCTTTTTTTGATTAAATGTGCAAACATCCTTTACTTTCTCATGCAGCTCTGATTTTTCATTGGTGTTTCACAGGTCAACAGTTTCAGGACTTAGTAATAAATATTGCATGCTTGAGCTGTTTTTAGGGATTGTATGATTAAGAGCCTGTATGTGATAGTTATGTAGATGCTAAGAGCAGTATGATAAATCCAGAGCACTAATAGTAAGACTAAAGCAATCCTGTTGTACAAACAATAAAAAAAACACCTCTTTCCCTTCGACTACACATCATGTTGAGTATTGATATTCATTAAACAGAAGCAAATGTGATTTAATGTGAGAAAAAAGTGAGAAAGACTTCCAGCAGTTCTTTAGCTGGCAACATGGTGTTATTTTGATTTGGTAATAATAGAGACATTTGTTTGACGAAAAAAAGACATAGGACCCAACACAGTGCCTTGGTGCACACCAATGTCACTCAAAAACAAAGCCCATTACTAAAAAAAGATTGTTATTTAATTTTCTCTTTTTATTTTTTTAATTATCATTAAGCTAGTCTAGTAATGCTATGATCACACTAGGAAAAACAGTGGCTGGAAACTGTGTGAAATAAACTTCTAATCTTCATGCTTCAAAGATGTAGATTACATGAGCAAACCACTTGCAGTCACTTGCTGTGTGACTTTGACTTTGAACAGCAGTACGATGGAATTAGCCTGCTATCAGATTGTGATTGAATGGGTTCAAACTGGCAACGACATGCAATCTGTTTGTGATAATGCAGCAAATAATTGTGATAAATCAGTTAAAATAACAAATCTGTTTGCATCTACATAAACAGAAATCCACATTAACTTTAGTGTCCAGCCAGAAATTTAGATTCCCTCCAAATAGTGAAATTGTTGCTGTAGATCAGCAATTTCAAGATAATATCAAGAATGCCACCAAATGACAACCAGCTGAGTCGAGTATCCAATACAAAAAGAAACGTCACAGATGAGATGCACTTATCAGACTTGCTGAGTTAGACTGTAATGTTTTGGCAATCAGTCTGCTTGTATCGATCAGACAGCAATTATTTACAATGCCAAACCCTTTCGAGTCTGACCGAAATTCTTTGTAGAAAAAATACATGTGTATTAATGAATAACTCCAAAAACCAGACAGTCAATCACCAAACACAAACACAGCCAACACCAGCTCCATAAAGACAAAAACTTTAATACTTACGGAGTGCATGCCACTCATCCTGCCGTATAGTCTTTGTGATGTTGATGGGTAAATTTCGCGGTAAGATGGACGAAGAATAGTGATACTTGACTGGGATACATCTCTGAATTATGCCTGGCAGAAGAAAATGGAAACAGTTGTAACTGGAGGACAAATTCCTTTAATTCAAGTAAGTAAGAGGGTAACAAGCAAGAAAATTAAGTAAGAATTGCATTCTGAACCTTCGCCCTACTTCTGGGATTGTAAGATAATGTGTGTATGCAAACATGGTAGAAAAGCTTCTTATTTATTTTCCACCCTCACTGGGTTTTAATTTTCTGAGCTGGCCTTATTAACCTTGTTTTCCCAACCACTCCTACATTGTTATTAAGGGAGGGGATTAGGGAAACAATATGGAATATGGATTATTCCACCGACAGCCACAACTGTTAACTGTTCTGCCTTTAAAGTGAATCTATTTTGATTTTTGCATTTGGTTTTGGGAACCAAAGTCTATAATCCAGATCCTGCTTTTCATATCAGATCTCATATTAAGGAAAATTGTGGATACTTGGCAAGCCATTAAATGTCCCACACACCTATTGAAGATTAACATAAATTAATTTAGCTTCATGACTGGAGCTGTGATCAGTGAACCGGACTGTGCTTGACTGACGCCTCCCTGAGTCTCCTTTTTGCTTTGTTGTGAGTTCAAATGGGACAAATCAGACATTTATCACAGCTACGGCACAATGAGTTTGATTATTACTCGTAAGCATATCGGTGCCCGGCTTTAATCTGATAACGCAAGTGAAGGAATCTTTGAAGGTGTCACATATTGTGAAAGTCTAAGTCCAAACATCTATAGGGGTAAACTCTGTTCCACATATGCTGAAAAACTATGTGAACAAATTAAGATTTTGAACTCCTAATACTCTGTATAGATCTGGAAATGCATTTAGAAATGTTTGCATTAATTAAGAAAATAATCTCCTAGATGAGACACAATCAACTATTAAAATGCTTTGCAGCTTTGACCTTTCTTTTCATCTGATTCCGAGTGCAGTTCTGTAAACTGTCTCACTTAAAATTTGTGTTATTATCATTTATTGTTTGCCTTCAAGCAGGATGACAGAGTTTAATTAAGGTCACTTTAAATCTGACAGACTGGTTGACGTCTGATTGCACAGTAATCACATTTTGGCTGCTTGAGCAGGAAGTAACAACGTTAGCACAATTCTGATGTTCAATTACATACATTCGTGAGATCTAAATGTAATAACAGCGGACGAATCTGCGTAATGCTTCTGGTGTGTATTCATTGTCACTGTAGCGAACATGCCAATGGCAAAGCAGAGCTACTGCAGCGAAGACAGACATAGTTTGGTTTACATGTTATTATTCTCCACATAATGCTGGTGCTTTATAGCCAGTGACCATTATAAATAATCAGTTTTCTTCTATGCCATCTGTACCACTCTTTGCACAAAACATGATAAATGAATGTGAAGCTATAAAACCTGAAGTTAAAGATGATCCTAAGACTCAGGCAGGGCTATCTAAATGGAGTAATAAAATCTATTTACTTAGACTGCATACAGTATTTACTTCTGCAGGCACTTATAGTAAATACTGTAAGTTCTATTATGCTTGAAATTGAGCCAATTCTAATCTGCACCTCCGTTCTTGCTGATAAGAGCTCAGTATGGTAAATATCCCAAAGGCATGGAGGCTAGTAGCAGCAAGAACTTTTAACATAAGTTAAATGTGTTTAGTCTGTCAATATGCATAGTGCAAGATGTGGACATGGTCTCATGAACACAGCTCATAACCAACATAGTAGTGCTCGTTTAAAACTCAAATGTTTTAAAAAGAAACGCAGTCCAGTTAAATAATAATACAAAGTACAGCCTGAAATAACCAGAACACTGAATCACAACCATTCAGAGACAAAATCTGAATAAGCTTCATCAGAGTTACTTGCTGCTGCAAAAACTACATCGCACTAATGTGTTTATGCCATAAAGTCAGCCTTTACAGGACAATGGGGCAATCAGTGAAACATTAACAGAACACTGAAATGATGTAAGTGCACTGCTCTTACAATATGATGATTTTTGAGAGCAGAAAAGAAAATGCACTGTAAATTATTCATTGGAGAGCCTGAAATCTTGTGTTATTCGTGCAATTAAATGGTTTTTAATTGTAAAATAAGTGGCAGTAGTTATAGTAGTTGGGGGGGGAGGAAAGTGGGAAGTATTATGTAACAGAATTACTGCAAGGTATCTAAAAGGCTGCTAGATTTGGTGTGAATTGGTTTCAGTACAGCATGCTGTGGCTAAATGAATGTTATTTACTGGTCTGTTTTAGCCATGCTGATCTACTTTTATTGTGACACTAACCAACAACAACAACAACAAGGACCACAAAAAGTCCCCCAGTTTCAGGACCTTACTCTTTTCCAGGTATGACATCAGGCCTGATACAAAGGTTTTCATTGTTGTTCACTGAAGGATGGCTGTGCACTGAGTTGTCTCTACTGTAGCCTAATATTTAAAGCACTTGCATTAAAGATTCAGCTTCTGGTGCACACTGAAATTGTTTTATTTATCATATTGACTATTACTAGACCGCTTAGGCTCTTACAGACAAGACTATCCTCTTGTTATAATGATATTATAGAGAGAGAGAGAAAGAGAGAGACTTAGCACCATGGACAGCGAAATTACCCGCTAAATTAAAAGACACAATAGATTCCAAAAGGCCATCCTCATGTTTTATAAAATGTCAAAGCAGAGACATGCTGATGTGAGAGGCCTCTGGATGGATGTGTGTGTGTGTGTGTGTGTGTGTGTGTGTGTGTGTGTGTGTGTGTGTGTGTGTCAGGCTAGGTGAGCTCATCGCTGAGCATCACGGCCTGGTGGTGCACACAAGAAAAGCCAGGCTCCAGACTGCTCGTGTTTACCTTTGTAAATGAGGTCCTCGGTCTCCGGGTCGAATCCTTCCCGGTGACATTTCCTCCAGAGACCAGAGATGGTGGAGTTAAACTGCCGGCTACAGTGAGACTCCATGGCAGACGCCCCGGCCAGAAAGTGCCGCTTCCTCCTGAAGACAGGAGCAGCATCTGGGCCGTTACCTTCCCTCTCCAGGCTCTTTGGAGGCATCTGGAGGGGGAGGTTGTGGCTCGAAATGTAGATGTAACCCGGGTCGTTTCGCTTACTGGCATAGTTTTTACACCTCTCTCGATGTCTCCTCGCGTCCGTCTCGTACCAATAATCGGTGCAAATCGCCATGGCGAGCAGCCCCAGCGCGCAGAGAGCCAAGAAGAGCCCCGTGCCCGTTAATATTTTCATAGCGGCCATCTTCCCCACTCGACGGAGAGCCCAAACAGTCGCAAGAAGGTTCCTCCGTGGCCGTGGTGATACCGCGTGAAATAAATCACGACGGCACTCACAACCTCGCGCAGTCCCGCGCTGGGAGCATGGTGCTGAAAGGCCAGTGATGTCCGGACTAGATGCTGCGGTCTATTGTTGTGGTACCCGGTGAATGCAATGTTGTTCCCACCATCTGTTATGGTACAGGAGGAGAGGGGATGGATGGCGACCAACGCTGTGAGGAGGAGGCAGGGGCAGTGATGTAGTTGCGCTCTCTCTCCTCCAGGTTGTTGCGGGATGGGGGAGCAGACAGAAAGCAGCTCTGTTGTGGGGGAGTGCTGGTTTTTAATGCTCGGATAGTCACCTTTTGCACTAAACGTGTAAAAGACAGGTGCTGTGGAGTCACAGCTGAGCAGTGTGCAACCGATCCTTCAAATTAAGAATCATCTACTTTTTTTTAATGTGTGTATTTATTGTTATTTATCTCCCACAACTGCGTTCCTGCACAGCAGCAGAAACGATGCACAGTGTAGAAATGATGTGACATGCTTTAAGTGATAATTGTTCTATACTGGGCTTCATAACTCAGCCATCCAGGCAATGTTCACGAGATGGCTGCCAGCTGATACACAATCACATGTGTTTCAGAAGCGAGTTCCAACACAATAAAATTTGTTTCAATAAAGGCACAAATAGAGCTATATATATTCGTGTGTCTGTGTATATATATGTATACTTGTGTGTATTGCACGTATGTATTAGATAATGGTCCAGCAAGAGTAAATCTGTTAAAGATTCATTTACTCTATATTGGGCCTCTGCTTTGTTACAGAATAGTTTACAATCCCAAAACATTACTTTCCAGGACAAGCACATATTTTAATCTGGGCACCCCAGGAGAAAACATGTCTTGATGACATGATGACTTTAGTAGATTGAACATAGACTGAATTCCCTTAAGGCCTTTATGAATTAATATATATAATTTAAGTTGTAAGGCTCATTTTTTTCCCCGTAAGCAGAAACGTCACTTTACATTTTACTACCCAACTACCTATAATGTCGCATGTGCATGCCTCTTTTCCCTTCAGAATTCTCTTAATACTTCATGACATAGATTCAGCAAGATGTTGGATGCATACCTCAGAAAGTTTGGCCCACATCAACATGATAGTATGACCCAGTTGCTGCACATCCACGGGGCGAATCTCCAGTTCCACCAGGAGGCCATTTGAGTAAAGTCATTGTGTTCAAGAAGCTAGTTTGAGATGATTTGAGCTTTGTGACATGTGACTGGAAGCAACCATCAGAAGATGGATGTAGTCATAAAGGCATGGACATGATCAGCAACAGTATTCAAGTAGGCTGTGGAGTTACTCAGTTGGTACCAAGGGGCCGAACGCGCGCCATGAAATTATCCCCGACACCATTACATCCCCAACGACCTGAACTAGGCAGGATGGATTAGTGCTTCCACGTTGTTTACACTAAATTAAATTCTAAACCTGATTTCTAAATGTCACAGCACAGAAATTGAGACTCACCATCATCACCTGAGCAACATTGTCCAATTTGGCGAACCTGTGTGAACTTCCTGTTCTTAGCTGACAGGTGTGGAATCTGCAATGGGTTTCTGCTGCTCTAGCTCATCTGCCTCAAGGTTTGATGTGCATTCACAGATGCTCTCACACATGAAACCCTTGGTTCACTGGTTATTTCAGTTACTGCTGCCTTCCCATCACTTCGAGGAAGCCTTGACCATTCTCATCTGACCTCTGACATCAACAAGGCATTTTCACACAGAGAAACTGCTGCTCACGGGATATTTTCTCTTTTTCAGAGATGTCCCCAGAGACGTTCATGTGGGAAAATTCAAGCAGATCAGCAGTTTATGAAACACTCGGACCAGCCCCTCTGTCACTACCAAACATGCCAAGTTCAAAGTCACTTCATTCATTCCTCTGATGCTCATCTTGAACTTAAGCAGGGCATCCTGACCATGTCTTTTCCTAAATTCTTTGAGTTGCTGCCATGTGACTGTCTAACTGGATACTGCATTAACAAGTAGAACAAGTGTGGCAAAGTGGCGGGTGAGTGGATGCAGAAAAAAAACATTTCAGTGTAAAGTTATGAAACACAAAAGCTTTTGCAAAGCTTCATGTTTTGATTTGTCTTTTGTTGTTGTTTTTTTAACACTAAACAGTTAAATCCACTCTGAAAAGTGAAGTTATTAAGAGGACGGTGTAAACATCATCAAAATATTATGATTAACATCCATCTGTCACATATTCCAACCCCCCGACTCCAGGAAATAAACTCTTGGGCTAAACTACGCAAGGATGAGAATAAGAATGAAAGATTTGTTTGTACCATTTGCCAGTGAAACCTCTTCCACTACAGAGTAAATAGTGGTTGCTGGTTGTCCTTCTGTGCTGTGACTTAGGAAGGCTCCCACAGACAATAAGCTGCTCACAGGCTGATGACTAAGGAAGGCAACCCGTGGAGGAGTCGTTATGGCAACAGAAGCTTGCCAAATAGACTGTGTTGAAATTGGACAAGTGTGAACACACAATCAATACCCCCCCACACTGCCATATGACATTTTAGGCAAAGGACCTTTTGCAGTAAAATTATGCTCACGGTGGACAACAAGGTCAGCTGAACACGTCGCACTGTCTCAGCACCCGCGCACAACTCTATCAGTCAAAATATCCCCAAATCCACTGAATCATGTGTCCCAGTGCTTCCTCTTGTCTGCTAAAGCGTGGTGCTTAAAGTTAAAAATAAAATGGCTTCTTTAAACAGAGATGCTGGAAATTTACTGGTGATTTTATTCAGTGGTGGAAACTTTATATTAACAACATGACATGAACATCTGCATGGTTAACTTTCTAAAAATGTGTCTTAAGCATTACAAAACTGTTAGTGAAAACTAAATATGAAACCATACCAATCATCTTCTTCCTCGTGAACTAATTTCAACTTTGTCAGAGTCAAGTATACGGCGCCGGCACAGCTTTGTAACGAGCCCCGACTTCTGCTCGACAAAAGGTGCAGCCTGTGTTATGTTAGGGAGATAAAAGCATATCGAGTGTACTTTGGTGAGGAGCCGACTCTAAAGCGTTAAACCGTCCTGATTTCTTGGCACTTATTTCTGAACAAGGCAAAATGACAATGTGGTGCACGTCTGATGAATCCGTTTTCTCGTTTTCAATAAATACGCAGCAGCTACATGAGAAACAGAAGATGGGCAGCAGTAACAACACACAAAACATTTAAACAATGTAGCTCTGAATACACTATAAAGAGGGAGGTCCTTGTACAGGGCCGGTAATACTTGTTCTGACCAGGTACGTCAGGCGTACCCGTGTAAAGATACATGTGCAAAACATCATGATTATCTGTTCAACAAAAGACAACTTGGTAACAGAACTCCAAACGATCCAAGTTTGGCACATTTTGAAGTGTCCACATCATTTGTTCCGTCGACAGTCGTCCATCCGTAAGGTGCCAATGCTCTGTCAGACGTTTTTTTAAGCATCACACAAAAGTTTCTATGAACATATATGACGGGTAAAAGATATGAGGAGAACAGGATGTTGCTCCGCTATTAAGTTTTAGTTTTTGGTAAGGCAAAAAGGGTGTTTCCGCCATTAGCAGTCGAGAATGGCAGAGAGCAGAGCCATGACAGCCACGCCACAGAAAATGAGCAGTACCTGCATCAGGGAGTGTCTGGAAAAGCAAACAAAAAGATAATAAAACTTTAGACATTGAGACTAATTTGAGCACATTAAAGGAAACCATCTGCCCTTTTTGAAACCACAGAGCCAGTTTTCCATTCCTTGCTAAGTTTTATTCTACTAAACGATCGGTCACAAACTACACACTGGCTCTTTCAGCCATCTCCAATGTCTCCCCCTGTGGCCTCGAGCAAAAACTAGATTAATATGGAGCATAGGAATAAAAAAATGGCCATTTGTTTTAAGGGTGTGCAACCAAAGGACTGATAAGCTCATGCCATGGCAAGGAGTCCATTACCCATCATAAGAATGACTACCACTCCTACAATCCTCTATTCTGATTCCTTTGCACAAACACAGGTAGGACTGAAACTGTCCTGCAGAGCTTTAAATAGCTGCTTTGTTACAAAGCTAGCCTCCCCCCCCCCCCCCCCCCTCCCATAAAAAGGCTAATATATGCTTTCCTTTTACTTCACACTTATAAAAAAAAATAAAGTAATTTGTTATTTCAGTTCTATAATTTCATATACGCATCAAAATCAAGATGTTGCTATAATAAAATGCTACTGCAACTAAAAGCAGTTAGGTGTGTCAAAAGATTTCAATATTTAAACCTATTTGTGATGTTGATAGGCTTCTTTATATTAGGCTGAAGCATGTTTTCCATGCATTTATTTTTGGTTAAACAACAAATAAACAAACAAGACCCCACTCTGGCTGTTTTGATAGTAAATGCTGGTGTCCCATGTATTAATCCATCTTGGCTCACATTATTGCCAAAGAACACATAAAGATGTGTATAAATATACATGTGGTGTGAGTCAAAGCCGGACGTTCGGTTTCCGGCAATACCAATCACAGATGAACATCTGTTTGTGAAAACATGCAAATTATTAAAACAGATAAAAACAAACAAACAAACAAACATGTGATTTAAAATAATTCTTCTTGTTTGAAATCCATTCGACATGCTGGTTAGACCCCAAGAATAATGCTGTTGATTTCCTCAGTAGCAGTAAAAGCACTTTAATAAAGGACTTCTTTAATAAACATCCATCATACCTGAAACTGGATTCCTCGAGAAGGTCAGGCACTACATTCACCAGGGCTATATAGAGGAAGCCTCCAGAAGTGAAAGGCAATATCCAGCTACTGGCATTTTCTAGGCACAATATGAAAGTCTTCTTACTGAACATGGCGACTGTAAAATGCACTCCAGTTATTAATAATGCGTTTGCTTGTGTGTTGTGTATTGGCCCCATCCTACCTGTGCCTTTTGGTGACTGAGCGCACAGAGCGAAGAAAGCTCCGAGGACCCCAACCAGTGCTGTAGACAGCTGCATGCGAGCAGCACTCCATCTGTCAAACCCGGCCCTCAGCAGAATGGCAAAGTCCCCCACCTGCAGATGATGATGTTACCCACATAAAAAAATGGGTAAACATTCAGCGTGTTTACAAACACTAGAGCACTTCCATTCTTCCGATACGCCTTAAGCAAAGTAAACTGTACAATTTAGCAACAACTCAGATCCTCACCTCGTGTGGGATTTCATGGAGCAGGATTGCGAAGGTGGTGAGGAACCCAACCTGCAAGAAACGTATCATTAGTGCTGCTTTGTCCTACACAAAGAGCCTAAAGAAAACCACAACTGAGTCAGGTATGCGTCAATTATTTCTTGTTTTGTTTTTAGCATGAATTAGACAAAATCTCAGCAGATCACTATAAGTGAGCTTAAATTTTTTTGGCCAGTTAAGGAAAAATGAAAATCTCATGAAACAAAAAATGTAGTTCATACATCAGTAAGGTCAAGTGACAGTGAAGGTAACTTAAGCTGTTTTAGGCTTTAAAAAGCTAAAGTGATAGCAGCAATGACCACCTGCTTTTGAAACAAGACCTCATTGATCTGAGGGAAGTTGACAAATTTATAAAGTCCTGATTATTTCATTCTCAAAATAAATATGTTGAAAGCACGATCATAGACCAGTATGAATGAAAAAAATTGCTAATTTTACACTGTGCTAAATGCACAACGAGTAAACAGAAGACACTGGTGAGATGTCTTGTATGTGCATGTTTGAGACATTGAGTTAACTTCCTCTCTGGCACACGGATCCATAGTTCACGCTGCTTGCCTTATGTCTCTCCAGCTGGACTCCCATCCCACTGCTACAAATATACAATAACTTACTGAAGCGATACAAATTCATGTTACTGCAGTTTGGAGTGCAGATTTTTTCAATAAGACCGTAATGCACCAACTCAAAGGCTGCTCCCACAAGCCGAGGCCGTATATTTCTTCAATTTCAGACACTGTTTCGTCGTTTGGAATAATTATTATTGTATTTTGTATTAAAGTATTTATTATTCAACCTTTTGAAGTGCAAACAACCAACTTTGTATCACACTTACCCACACTCAGTGGACATTATGTTACTGAGTCTGATGTTTCCTCCTCTGAGGTTCCAATAACAAACCACTGACATGTATTTATAACGCTGTGAAAAAGTATTTGCCCCTTTCTGACTTCTTTTTTTTTGGTGCATTTTTGTCACACTTACACGTTTGACATCAGATAACCTGAGTAAAAACAAAACACTTTTTAGACGATGATTTTATTTATGCAAGTGGGGAAAAAAGCTACGAGGTGGTTGAATTATTTGTGATTAACCACTCAGTTTCACTTGCCATACCTGCAAAGTGAAGCAGGTTAAAAGATCACCAAAAGTAACATATCAAGTGCGACAAATTAAGAAATCGTGAAGGGGAAAATATTTCGGTGCATTGTATAGTTTGTACATTATACTTGTATAGTGTAAAACATAAGGCTTTTCCCCCCTACTTATATTAAAATCACTCAGGAATTAAATGTTTAGTTAAATGTTTTTACACTGACAGAAACGGCACTTTCACTTGTCAGGGCCAGTTCGATGAAAACAGAGTAAAATGTGTGTCTTCAGACAAATATTGCTTCTTGTTCAAGAAACAGAATTTGAGGGGCTGCTACTCGACAGTCAACATTCAAATACAGTATCTGAAAAGCTTCCATTATAATTATAAAAGAGTCCAGCATCAGCTACTGCACTGTATTTACAGTAACCAACTGTCAGTATGTGACTGCAACTTCAGGGAACATCGGCAATTATATTGTAAAACCAGGAGTTCTTTCATGAATATGCATGCAGGAGACTAATTGTGAATAATCACATTCTCACAAAACTACTTTGCTGAATCAGTGTGGTTTTGAATTTGCATATTTTCAGCACAAAACTATCCAGATAAACTAAAACAAGGCGCCGCCACTGTTTTAAAGCACACTTTCGAGACTGCCACAACTCTGTTGCCATATTGGTTAGCTGGCATAAAGCACACATAGAGCTTGAGTTATTACTGGACCCAAAATAATAACTGCATCTGAAACCAAGAGCAAAATAAAGAGCAAGCACCTGAGCTTGAAAAAGCAAAGCCGCTAATATTACATGCAGAGTACTTTAGATGTAGGACAAGCTGTTGGCTTTTGTGTGTAAACTACAAAAGAGGTGTCACCTTATCTTACCTTTTTGCTAACCAGGAAGCTCCCAGATACTGCCAGCCCATGGGTGAAGTTGTCAATGCAATTGGCGAGTAGGTTTAGGTATCCACTCATCTGTGACACAGAACACATGACACATATGTCACTGTTAGTCACATTACTGCATATTAGTCAGAACTGAGAAAACAGCAGGAATGGATCACTTCTGTTACAGCACAGCCTCGGCAGAACTCCACCGCAACATTACATCCATGACGTAAAGTGTAGATGTTTACAAAGTTTACTTTGTGGACCACATACAACTAAAAAAAACTATTCTGGAAAATAAAAATAGTTTCTAGTTGACTAAATGCTCGAGACATCTAGAAAATAATTAGCGCAATTTCAGTGTCTTTAGTGTCTCAGTGTTTTTCCACATTTAGTCAGTCTAATCTCACCATAAACAAACACATGAACAGGCCTTGGGTTATGTCCAGATGTCTCCAAATCTGACTTTGGTGAAATTTTTCCATGATGCGACTTATTCTTGCAACACTTTTTTTTTTAATGGTGCAATAAAGCAGATTTTTTTTGTTTTTTAAATTTCTTCTCTGGAGCTCTGGCCGACCAAAGTTCAGTCTTATCTAACACATGTTTGACACCCACGCCACTGCGAACGAATAAACTAAACATAATAACACATAAAAAGATTTTGGTGATTAACTCTTGACTTTCTCTGCCAACTTTCTTGTTACCGTCTCCAAAAATAAATTGTTTATTATGCTGTCACTAAACACTCCCTGGTTCAAAAAACTCAGCGCTCCAAGCATGATATGTGGGGAAAGTGGAACAGCTTTGTTTTTCAGTAAGCTCCTGCTTTGTCTTTCAAGGATCCCAGTATTTATTTGCACATACACAAATTGCATGTAAATGCAAAAGCAATGTGGTCCAATTCCCGGCTTGTATACCGCCACCAAACAAACTCTATACACAAAATGGAAAACAAAATTTTTAAAAAATTAGTTACAAAAAGTTATGACTTTATACTTTTAGCTCAGTTGTGATCTACCCATTTTCACAAATCAAGGTATGTTAAATATACACACAAAAACACATAAAGACAGACAGACACCTCCCCAGTGTATTCATCAGACTGGTCATATACTGGTGGAAACCCTTATGTATGGGATCACATTTGATCAGATATTAAATTGGTATTACTAACCTTTAAAATCTTTAATACATACGCTATATGTGTAAACAGCAGCACAATCTGTTTGGTGCAAGTATACAAGCTGCGAATGGCACCCCATTGCTTTTGCATTTACGCACGATTTAAGTATGTGCAAATAAATATTTACATACTTGAAAAAGGTAAAGAAGAAGCTTATTGAAAAGGGAAAGAAAAAAAAAGAAAACTGGTCCACTTTCACTACATATCATTCTTGTTGCAGTCAGTTTTTAAACGACAGAATTGGATAGGGCGCACCATGTCCAATACAGGGTTGTGACTGAGGGTGAAGTCATATCCCAGCTGTCACAGGATAGGGCAAGGTACACTCTAGGTACACATAGGTCACCTGCCTATCACAAAGCTAACAAAGAAAGACTGACAACCTTGCACACTCCACCTACAGCCAATTTAGAATCATCACCTGGCTGAATATTAGTAGTTATACCTAAATTATTACAATTAGCAAATTAATAAGAAAACACAGCCCAAGCCACCCTAAGAATTCCTCTATACACACCTCGTGAGGTGAGGACAACCATGTAATTTAAGACACTTTCACTGCAATTTCAATAGGTGTTACAAGGGGCCATAACACCCCCTTAAAAGGGTTTATTTAGGAGAAAAATACATTTTGTAATAATTATACCTGTTATCATAGTTGCTGCTGGTGCATTACTGAGGACCAGCTTTGAGGCAACTATGAATGCTATAGCCATGAGCAGGGATATGGTCCACTCAGCAAACCCCAGCTGGGAAACCCACCCAAAACGAACTTGTATTAGCTACACTTCATTGCCCCCTTCTTAAATAAGGATCTGAAACCTAAATAACCAAGTCCCATCATACTTCACACACCTCAAAGTAGGGCAGGGCAATATGGCCAAAAATATTTATCACAATATATATTTGAAAATTTGCGATAATGATATAACTGATGTGAGACAAAATACTTCACAACTCCACAACTTTAGAAGTGCAAAAAATCCCCATCACTTTATTTTCAACAGCTGTTTTTAACAGTGCAAATGCAAATTTTTTGCTGACAGCTTAACCAAAAGGCACTTTTGGTTAAACATGCAAGCGGACCGGAAATAACGACAGTCTGCTTGCATGTTCTACAAAAAAAAGAAAAAAAATTGCTTTGGTTGCCATCTGACAGACAAAAACGAAACCAGTTCCACATCACTGAAGTGCACGTTTTTAAAAAACAATTCTGGTTAATCTGTTTCATTCAACGATCCGCTTTTGCCCTTCTCATTCTCCTTCGCCGCTATGCTTTTTCCGCCATGTGTGTATGAAAACAAAGGCACTGCGCAGATAAGACTGAACTTTCCTTTGTGTCCTCTCTCACCCTTAGAAGGACCCTCACTCAGCCTGGCTCTGGCTGAGATCTCAAAAAAGGAGTTCTTCATCCCCACTGTCGCCATGTGTTTTGCTCATAAGGAATCGTTATACGCTTGAGGTTGTGCATCTATACAATCCATTGCACGATGAGATAACTATTGTTGTGAACGGGCACTATATGAACATTTTTATATTGAATTAACCCATTATTTATGTTACCAACCAGCTTATGAGACATTTTAAAATGTAGCCTATACCCTAAAAAATAAAATTGTTAGAGAAAAAGGCATTGCAAAGGACCCACAACAGAGTCGTTCTACAGCAGAACTGATTATGCAAGTCTCTCTTCCTGGTTTCACTGAACCAACTACGTTGCTATTTATTACTCAGTTGGAGAAAGTAAATTATTTTTTTCTTTAAATGTATTTCTTACATAAGCAAACCATGTCAAATTCTTACCCCAAGTGATGCCCCCATCTTTCATCATTTTCTGTCTTTTTGTTAACCGGGATATGTTTTGGTTGTCAGCCTTACCTTGATTTTCTTTGATCCTTCCTGCAAACTCTGCTTGGAGGATTTCCATGACTCAGCATGGTGCCTGTTACTGAGTGATACCACTGCTTTTCCACTGAAAACTGAATTAGGCTGTGTCTGTGGAGGGAAAAAACGGAAGGGGGGGAGAAGGCACAAATGAACACATCTTCTCAACAAGAACTTAAAAAAAAAACAAAAAAACAAAACTCATTTAAAATACAGTTATGGTCAAAACAGTAAGGAAATGGTAATGCCTGAATCCCACAGTGGGGTAAACAGTCATGTTACTGCTGCTCCTGCCGTGTGTCAAACAGTTCACCCACAGGCAGCTTAACAGCTGGTAAAACATTCTCATTATATTTTGACCTTCTTACATTTGCGCTAATAAGCAGTCATTTGTACTTTTCATTTGTTTTCTCAGAAACAACGAAATCTCCTTTAAATTCGACTGCCGCTCCATCATGTTTACATTTTCATATTATAAACAAAACAGAACGAGAGAGCGAGAACCATTCATCTTAGGCTATAGGGTTTGTTTTCCGAGAACAGCCAGCTTCCTTGTCCCATTATTCAGAAACCACTTACGCTGCCATTTAAACTGATAGTCAAATTAAATGAGAGGGAAATAGGCTGCTGACTGCTGGTCGCCGAAAGGAAATTTTTGCTCCATGTGTACGATTGAAGCATGAGGAAGTAATAAAGCGTGATGAATTTTGGGGGGTTATCAATCTCCTCCAACAGATTGGAGCTAAACTGTCGGTGCCAAATAGTCTGAGTTTTGCCTAATGAGAAATTCAAAATGACCTAAGAAGCCAGAAAGTGATAAAAATCCTATCTTGACATTTTCCATTTGACTCTGAGGCTCTCCACGCGTTTGTTCGTTCTTCTTAAACACTGACCCAATTAGAGTCAAGAAATTTAGTTCAGCTTGTTATACTTTTTGCTTCCTATGGAAAGATTTGCCACACAATATTATCAGAGAAAACACCTATAACCACCTTCTCGTTCTCTCATTTCCCGTCTCTTGCTGCCTGTGTCTATAAGTTGAGTATTATCCTTTGGACACTCAAATGGCTAAAGCAGCTGCTACACCCCAGCGCTATAAATAGACACCAGTGGAGGAGCTGAGCCATGGACTCCAATCTTCTCCCTCAATAGCAATAGAAAGATAAGAAAGGGAATGAGGCTGCCTTTACAAACATACTGCTATCAGCCAGTGTGTTTGTCACTTTATATTATCTCCATCTAACCCCTAAACAATAAACTTAAACAACTAAGAATGCTACAGTATTTAAAGTTAATAGTTCATTTATAGATATTTAAATAATAACTATGAATAGTTGTTTTTTAAACCAGTTCACATAAATGCCACGTCTCATGTAGGTGAGGTTGTTCATGGGTAAACATATATGTTTACCTACAGGCGATGGTAAAGGCAGAATTCAGATGAATACACATATAAGGTGTTGTGAAAATGTGTTTGCCTCCTTCCTGATTTCCTATTTTGTTGTATATTTGTCACACTTAAATGTTTTAGATCATCAAAAAAATGTAAATATTAGACAAAGATAACACAAGTAAACACAAAGTGCAGTTTCTAAATAATGTTGTTTATTATAAAAGGGGAAAAAAAAATGCAAAGCTACCTTTTCCCCCCACAAAGACAGAGCAGACACTCGCTTTGCTTTCATGCACATATGCCCAAATTTATCACCCCAGATACATCGGTATCTGTATTGTCTGATTTCTGCAAATGATTTCTGATTTCTGATGAGATGACTCAGGAGGGGTGGGTTATTTTTATCCTCCCATGAGGCTCTGTGGAATCACCAACGGCCAACAGTGTTGTGGAAAAAGTATTTGCCCCTTCCTCATTTCTTGTTTTTGCACATTTGTCATGCTTACATATTTAAGATCATTACATTACAATAATGCGGTTTTAAAATTACTATTTCATTTATTAGGGGAAAAAGCTATCCAAACCTGATCTCCCTTGTTAAATTATTAATTCTGACTAACCACATTTTGTGGAAAATTGATTTCAACTCCACTAGGTCCCACCCAGCCCAGATTAATGCCAGAACTGTTGAATCACTTGTATAGATGCTGTGTGACAAAATAGCTCAGAAAGCAGCTTAGAAAGAAAATCATTGACATCTTTCAGTCTGGAAAGAGTTACAAAGCCACAATAACTAGAGAACTGCAGTTAAGATCAGAGGTCATGACTGAACAATAAGAAAGAGACTGAGCAAAAATGGCATCCACAGGAAAGTTCTAAGCCAAAAAAAACCCTGCTGGGCAAAAAGAACACAAAGGCTTGTGTCACATTTGAAGCTGGAATAACTTTGGAATAACCTGGATGACTTGTCATAAATGCTGGAACTATGAATTCTGCTCTCCACCTGAACATCCTGAAGGAGACTCTCCGAACATCAGTTCATCCCCTGAAGCTCAAGCACTTGGGTTATGCTGCAGTACAATGATCTGAAACACACTAGCAAGTTTACCTCTGTAAAGTGACCTAGTCAAAATCTTGGACTTAAATCCAATTGAGATGCTTTGGTGTGACCTTAAAAATGCCGTTCATGGTCGAATACCCTCCAGTGTGGCTGAAATAAAACAATTCTGTAGAGTGAGCTACAATTCCTCATTGCTATTTACCACAAACACTTGATTGCAGTTCTTGTTGCCAAGGGTGGCACAACCAGTTATCAGGAGCACATACTTTTTCACAGCACTGTTTGGCATTGCAGCCAGACACCAGAGGAACGTATCATTATAGTAGTGCTATCCAACCTCTGAAAAAATGTGCGGCCCAGACGTGCAAATAAAGAAGTGCACGGATGAAAAAGGGACGCACACACAACGGGAGTTTATTTCTCACGTCCAGCGTGAAGAAATGTTTGCACACTGATATAAGCTGAGGGATTTACCCAACCATAATAATAAATGCTAATTAGTGAACATAAGTAGCTGGATATCAGATAAAGAGCTACAACGTTGAGTCACGATATTTTTCGGCTCTTTAATTAGGGGTCCAGATACACAAGTGTATGTGCAAGTACAACCTTATGCTCTAATTTTAAAATCAGTCCAAAAGTCAGTTTTATCCTCCTGTTGTCTCTCATTTGATGTTAGGTATGAGGGATCAGTGTAGCTGCACCACATACACACCAATTTCAAAGTGCGCAGAAGTCCAGACCCAGTCACATCTGCTGGGAGCGTCACTTACATGTAAAAGTGCAGCACGAAAGCATAGCTTGGCAGATTAAATTGATCATGAATCTCAGAATAATCACAATATTAATATAAAGCATCAATTTGGAAATGAGATAAAAATCGACCTGACTGTCAAGCTACCCCAAATCACTTTGATCATCATAACCCTATTACTCAGCTGTACGACATGTAGCTGTCCTCCCCTCTGTGCTGATAGTAGTGCGGACATGAGCAGTGTTTGTGTAATTTGTTAGCCTGTTAAATACAACGCTGGAAAACTGGCAACAATGACCCTGTCCAATATACAAATCCTTACAAATGAGCAAATTAAAGAGAAGACATAAAAATCCATCTCTGACAGCACAGTGATGCTGTTAGCATCGTTAGCTTTCTGTGTGGACTTTGCTTGCTCTTTCTGTGCCTATTGGGGTTCTTCCCAGATCCTCCAGGGTGAACTGATGCTTCTAAATTGGCTATAGATGTGAATTTGAATTCTGTCCAGTATCTGTCCCCGATTTGGTCAAATAGCTCACAAAATGGATAGATGGCTATTTCTCTCTCACTGAACAAGAATGCCGATGTGCATATTTCCCAAAATCTCAAGCTGTTGGTGAAAGCGTCATGTGATGTTTCAGTCATAGAAAAAAACTGGCAGAATTATGCTGACTGAACACAAATGCATTCTGCACCAAGCATACCAATGAAAAGATAAATATGTGAAGGCTTGTATTGACATGTGTGTGCGCAGCACTGAGCATATTCTTCTGAAAACGCAGCATTTCAGCAGAAATACTTACAGCCGAGTTAAAATTCAGGTCAGAAACTGAAGTGGAGTTCTTGGGGCTGTCTTGGTCTGGGAACATTTTCTCCAGGAGCAGGAAGGCCAGCAGACCGATGATTACCCACAAGCCTTGTGTCATGTAGTGGTTTTGTTTACCAGCTGGAAGGGTAGCAAACAGACTGCAAATAAGGCTGAGAGAGCAAATACACTTCATAAGATGCTTCAGGAGAAGCAGACTGTTAACAGTGAAAGCAAGCTGGTGTCTAAATATTACAATGATAGTAAACATTATTAGCAATTATAGAAGAATAGGTCAAATTGAATAGAGGTGGTGAAGGCACTGGTGGAAAGGAGACCCACCTGAAGAGCCAGAGAGCTCCCAAGCCTCGGGAAGTAGGTGGAGGAATACATCACCCAGGAGACCACCAATAGCAAAGCTCAAGAGCTGTTTCAGCTTATGGCATCCAGCTGACAAAACACACACACACAAAATATCAAGGTAACAATTATTTTGCAGAGTAAAAGTTATAAATAATTTTATACAATTTTCCTGTTTTTGGTTTACAATTACAAGCACAAACTGATTCCACTTTCCACTCATCAACTAATCATTTTGTCACAAGAGACATTAATACACAAGAGAATCTCTGGCTCACCTTACTAATATTAACCATGCTTACTCACGCGCCACGTTTTTATTCCTGAGGAGTTTCCTTGGTAATGACTAATGTCTCACAGCCTAAAATACACATTTGGCCTGCCACGTTCTTTAGGGTGGGGCACCTGAAAGAGGCCTCAGACTGACCTACAATAACATGTCTAGTTACTGAAGCTCAACAGTAAAAACCTCTCTCACTCTTCAACCATATGTTAACTGGTTAAAATTACAGGCAGGTATTGTAAGGGTACATTACTGCCTGCCAGGGATGGGTACTAATGCCTGGTGCTAAACAGGCAATGGGGTGAAATGTTAAATAATGAATAAGCTCTGACGTAATTGGTTCTGCTCTCAGGACTGGGGGAGGATGTAATGCATTTTCACCATTTCCAATCTAGAAACTTCTCTTGTAGACTGCGTGCGAGGCCCACTGGCACAATGCTGCACATGTATCGAGACCCTTCGTTTAATAACAACCACAAACGAGAATGCAACGTACAAAAATGTGTCTAGAATTCAACACCACTCACTGCCACAAGCGCTTGCAAGTCTTTTCTTGTCAGGGCAGAAATGACTAATATCTTGAAATATCTAGCGGACATCACTTACTGATAATGTCGTTTTCCACTGCCATGTCCAAAACAAGGAAAATACTGCATGTGACTGCACAACTCAGTATTTCTCATTGAAAATCCACTGCACAAGTAGTGCCAGATCTATTAGTCTCAGATGTACAAAATTTTGGTTCCAATTAGAAAATGTCGGTACGTGAATAAGTTAGACTAAGGTGCTAAACATCACAGTGCCTCGGTGCAGCCTCACAGAGCTGTTGGTCCGGCTTCCATTTTCCCGCCTATCGGGCATTTCTCCTTTCATTTTTATTTGGTGTGGACCTGGGTGACCTTTAGACTGACAGTTTGAGAGTCTTTCTGTTCAGTATGGTATTTTAATGCCTCGTGGCAGGGGGGTGGAATCATTATCATGAGGTCACCACAGGAGACGATCTGTTTACCAGGAAGCAGCAGTTTTCCAAAAGGTTTGAGTACCCTTCACATTAAACCATGAGGAATGTGCAGCTGGGTTTAGGAGAGGCTGACCAGAACTACTTGTTGATTATACCGGGATTTATTATTCAACAGCTGGAAATCTGGAGATTTTAGCTATATCGTTGTAAGAAGCTTTGAGAATCAGCGATGCCAGGTCAGACTTCTGTAACTGTAACATACTTCCTTGATTCACTACAAGCATTTGAAGTCTGAACTCTTGTCCTTTAAAACACTGCCATCTCGGTTTATGTTGACTATTGACTATACTATTGTCAAATGTATTTTTGAGCAAGTAAAAAGGATTATAAATCTAAAAGTTTTGGCCAATTGGTGACAACTAGGGACAAATAACCCTCTAGGGAATGCCCAGACTGGTCAGCGAACTTTTATGAGAATACACATATTTTTGGTTGGCAGATGGTCACCAAGCAGTCTCTACACCCATGTGACTGAGGTCTTCCATATTTACATCACCAAGTAACAATGCAATGCCATAAAGCCCCGCAGAGCAATTATTTAGTGTGCCCTCAAAGAAAGAATGATAAAACGAAATGTTCTCTTGTTGGCTGCAAGACCAAACACAAGACTGCTCATGCATTCCTCGACATCAGAGCAACTGAAGACTCAGTGGGCGACTTTTACTGTAATAGCTAGGTTAGCTCAAGAGAAATCTTTTTATGTTTAAGGTTAACAACATCCAGCGTGACAAGGGTTACCATCTGTTGTCTTCATTCTGTGTGCATGTTGATTATATTTAATACAATTACAGTCCCGACAACTGTGTTATTGTTTACGTGTGTTTTGTTTGTTTTCACTGTTTCATGTTTTCACTGAGCATGAAACAGTGACACAAACGCAGCCCATTAAAACAGGTGCACCCTAGCTTTTGTTATGCCAAATGACCCTCACAGCATTGTCTATTGTGTCACCTACACAAATATGTGTGATCGGCTTCTCTTGCATAGCGTCACATATGGTAAATGTCTATGCAGTTTTATCATTGCAGTTATAAAATACATGTTATAATATAAATAATGCACAGGCATACTGATGTTGCACATCGTCTCTCTCACCTTCTGTTTTGAGGGCTGCTCCAGCTTCAATGGGAATGACAAGAAGGGGGAAAATCCCACTGAGGCCTACAGCAACAGAGCCCACGAGAGACAGGAGCCAAATATGAGCACGCTCACTGGCTAAGAAGTCTGCTACTGCCTGGAGGCCTGGGAGGTCATCTGTCAGGCTGGGGCCTGGTCCTGCAGCTGTGGCCGTCGCATGAGCCATAACTGTTTGTGTCATCTTCTGGTTGCTCGATGCCCCCCTGGAGGTCAGCATCAGCAGGGCAACCGGGATAAACAGAGCCGCTACAGCCCAGCTGGGCCTCCAGTAACGTCCACCTTTCATCCGTTCCAAGGTCCGAAAAATACTTGCAACCAGTAATTCTGTAAAGGAAGGAAACTATAACAAAAACAGGTCTTCTCTGTAGCTTATAAATGTACTTTTAAAACAACAACAACAACAAAAAACATATAATTAAACTGAAAACTTCTAAAACCTTTCAAAACGGTTAATCTTTGCAGCTGAGTAGATGGAATTGGTGTTTCTGCTGCATTTTTTTTTTTATTTTTATAATAAAATAAAATGAAAAATGAACAGAAAGATTGAAACACAATCTACAAACATCCTTCTGAAGAACAGCGATTATTTCCATGGAACAATTTCTTAAAAGTTATAAATCACACACAGTACTGTGAAAAAAATCTTGAGTCACCCCTCATTTCTTTTTATTTCGCTCAAAGGAAGCCAGGCTCTCTCAAGCTATTTCAAAATGTGTCCACTCATTTTTCAGCCCAGTTCTTGACCCTTAACATTTTCATAGGACTTTTTTTTTTGAGCCAATTAACACTGACCTATGAAGCATAAAAAGAGATTAACAAGTGTTCTGTTTACACATATCGGACAACTTTTAACCAGAAGTAATTTCAAATTATGTCTTTAGTCAGTTCCAAAAAAACATAATTTGTTCCAGTTTCTTTAACAGAATCTAAAAACAACAAAGATTTCACAGTTTGCCAAGCATAAAAAGTTTGTTTGGTTTTTTTTGCACTAGGAAGGTGATTCCCACAGACCTAATACCGTAAAACTTCACATATCTCAGTATGGTATGAAGAGAATCCTTAACAATTTGAGAAAACTGGACAAGTGGAGGACAAAAGAAGAAGTGGGAGGCCTAAAAACTGTCTATAACGGATGGAACAGTATCTAAAAATCATGTCCTCAAAAAGAAAGAAAGAAAGAAAGAAAGAAAGAAAGAAAGAAATTATTCCCAAAGAGTAATGTCTTTAAGACATATATAAAAAAAAGAAAGAAAAAAACCACACACACACCAAAGACCTGACACAGGACCTAAGATGATCCCGGTACTGTTCACTGAAGGCTCACCAGAAATGACCTCAGTGTAAAGGAAACGGAAAAGCTGAAGTATGTAATTACACATTAACTGGCTGGACAAGTAGTGACAGTAAAATATAGCGATGAATCCAGATATTTAAGTTTTGGTTCAAATCCTCATCAGAACAGAGCGTGACACTAAACAGAGAGTGTCTATATCCAGCTGTAAAACACTGTCCTGGTTTGGAACTGTGTTTCAGTGGTGTTGGGAGTCAAAATTGATGGGATTATGAACGCAGAGAAGTACCATCTGATTTTGATCCATCACGCAATGCCACCTGGAAAGTGTCTGTTTTGCAACACCTTCCATTTCTTTCAGCATGACAATGATGTCAAACACACTGCCAATGAAGTAACAGCATACCTGGATAGAAAAAAAGCACACAAACAGAACAAATAGCAGCAACATTCAAAGAAGAGCTTTGAATGTCTTTCAGGAAGCCTGGAGAACTATTCCTATATTTCCATTTGTGTTAGTATTTAAGTGGAAAAATATTTAGAAATGAAAGGTGACTTTAGACATTTGCCCAGCACTGTAAACCAGGACCAGTATACACTATATACTGTGTATGTAAGTACTGGGGGATGACAGTTTTATTACTGGCGCTGTACGCCACCACAAGAGATCTGAAATTAGACATGTCAAGACGAAACTCAAGTGCAGGTTTTCAGAGTTAAATCCAGGGTTTCATGAAAACTATCATACTAACTATAGATATTAAGATATTACTGCCATTTTTTATTGCCTCAAAAAAAAACTTAAATAAAATCATTCTAAATAATACAAGCTGCTTTTACCTCTTGTTGTCGGTTTACTAGAACTGGGAGCACTGATCCAAATATCAATAGTATCAATACCAATGGTGGTTAACACCTCAAACATGCACTATGAAAAATGTCTGAAACTTTTTGTGTTGACTGTCACATCCATTGTATTTATAACCTATTGAACTTTTAAACACAAGAAGCTGACCTGCTTTAGAGCATTTACAAAAAAACTCCACTTTTAATATGCATGAAAAGATGAAAGGTGTGTTTTGTTACCAAATTATTGTGAAAACTGAGAAAAATAATCAAGTGCTTCAATTTGCTATGATGATACTTTATCTCATAAGTCATAACACACTGAGGTCCACTCCATAAGCTGCCTTGTAGGCTAAAAATATCAGTATTGATATTGATATTTCCAATACCTGCACTGTATTTACTTGATATTTGATTGATACGAAAATTTGCAATCTGGCCGAGCACTACTATTTACAGCATTTACAGCCTGTATCTGTCCACAGCTTTTGTCCACTAACAAAAACGAGACTATAAATTATAGAGCTGTAATTCATAAACCCTTCCTATAATTTGTATATACAAGAATACCCTCAAACATAAGCCAAGAGTATCCCTGTATTTATTAGGATAAACTGTAACTTAAATATGGTGTTAGGTAACAGTAGCACTACACATACTGGTCCCATTAAAACATCTGTGGATTTGATTTTTACTCAACTTGCATCAATAAATAGAAACTTTTTAAACTCTCGGTAAACACTGGAGGCATTAAAAAGACTTTGGCATACATGTGACAAAAGTTCAGCTATGCTGGAGGAAGAAAGTTCCAGAAATAGCAGACAGACTTCCTCCTGGCAGGAGCCTATTGATATTTTTGTACAAGCCTTTTTTTTTTAACAGTGACTGCGAAAAGTTTAAGTGCCTTTAATTTATTATCGATTAATCACATTTTTGCAAGGGGGAAATGTATAACACGTTTACGTCGCTGTTAAACATCCAGTTTGACACTTCCCTGCTTGGGATTTCCCTGGAATTGCAGATTTAAGCAGCACGTAACATACGCAGTTGCGCTGTGATATTAACCGCAGAGAAGATGTAAGGACGGTGGTGAAAAAAGTCGCAAGCAGTGCGGCAACTTAAAAAAAAAGCGGTTAACTCAAAGTTGTGTCAGCCAAGTTTACACTTGGGGTCTGGTTAGCAGGCTAACGTTAGCCCGTAAACGTGCAGACGCCACAGCTACAGAGATTAGCCTCGCTGACACGCAGTCACTTCACATTAAAGCTAACCCTGCTATAGCTAGCACCAATTTCACAAACTTACAGATGGCGTCAGCGGTCAGGAAACCAAAACAAATAGCAGTCAGCGTGTGGCTTTTTTTATTTTATTTTATCTCTAATACCTTGTGATTTCGGCAATCTTTGCACCAGTGTGTCCCTGCCATCCAGGCCGGCTTGATAAAATGCAGGCTGAGTTCCTCCAGACTCCAGCTGCTGCTGCTCCTGCAGACAGGGATCCGTTAGCTGCAGCGCACCAGAGACTGCGGGTCACCGCGGCTTCCCCAGTCTCCGAACCATACGCTGCTCCAGACAGCCACGTATCAGGATCATGGAGGGGAAACATAAACAACAGAGGAGAGGCACAGCATGGATCCCGCCCCACCAAAACGCTCCAGGAAGTAACTTTATTGCCCCCCTCCCTTCTTTCACTCGGGACCCCTAAGCTCTCTAAATCAAGGCCAAATATCAGCATACTTTTCTTGCTCGGGTATTTTTATTTTTACTTCAGTGAAATGGCGGGATGTAACTAGATACCACTAGCACAAAAAAATCAAATCCTAACCCAAAAGAATTGTATAATTGGTAAGAGTGTTTGAAACAGATTTCAGAATCGACTGATCCGATTAGTCGAACAAAAAAAAGATTATTTGCATCAAATATAAAAAACATGCCTCCCATGTTTTTCTTTTTTTAATGAGAGTAAACTGAATAAGCATTTGTTTGTTCTGCAAAGTAAGACAAATAACTATTATTGTGCTTTAACAGTTTACACTTTAAGTATATATAATAATAATTTTAATTAGCCTATAACAGAACAGATAATTCATGTTATCTATAAAGAAAAGTTTGGCTACCATCAGTATAGTCCATCACAGGTGTAAAATGTAGAAGAAACAGCTATATACAGTTGTGGTCAAAAGTTTACATACACTTGTAAAGAATATAATATAATGGCTCTACCGAGTGTCCCGTTATTTCTAAAACTTTGATTTTTCTCTGATAGAGTGATTGGAACAGATGCTTCGTTGTCACAAAAAACATTCATGAAGTTTGGTTCTTTAATGACTTTATTATGGGTTAACAGAAAAAAGTGATCACATCTGCTGGGTCAGAAATATACATACTAATTATGGTTACATGTCCCTTAGCCATTTTCACTTCAATTAGGCGCTTTTGGTAGCCATCCACAAGCTTCTGGCAGGCTTCTGGTTGAATCTTTGACCACTCCTCTTGACAGAATTGGTGCAGTTCAGTTAAATTTGATGGCTTTCTGACATGGACTTGTTTCTTCAGCATTGTCCACATGTTTTCAATGGGGTTTAAGTCAGGACTTTGGGAAGGTCATTCTAAAACCTTGGGGTTAAAGGCCTCACCTTTTCTCCTCCAAACATATTGCTGGGCATTGTGGCCAAAAAACTCGATTTTTGTTTCGTGTGACCACAGAACTTTCCTCCAGAAGGTCTTATCTTTGTTCATGTGATCAGCAGCAAACTTCAGTCGAGCCTTAAGGTGCCGCTTTTGGAGCAAGGGCTTCCTTCTTACACGGCAGCATCTCAGTCCATGGAGATGCAAAACACGTATGACTGTGGACAATGACACCTGTGTTCCAGCAGCTTCTAATTCTTGGCAGATCTGCTTTTTGGTGATTCTTGGTTGACTCTTCACCCTCCTGACCAATTTTCTCTCAGCAGCAGGGGATAGCTTGCGTTTTCTTCCTGATCTTGGCAGTGATGAAACAGTGCCATGCACTTTATACTTACAAACAATTGTTTGCACTGTTGCTCTTGGGACATGCAGCTGCTTTGAAATGGCCCCAAGTGACTTTCCTGACTTGTTCAAGTCAATAATTCGCTTTTTCAGATCCATGCTGAGCTCCTTTGACTTTCCCATTGTAGCGTTTGTGGGCGTTTGTATCCAATGAGCCCTATTTAACTGGTCTAAGAGAAGTCACCAGCTGTAGTCACTCATAATCACTCACAAGAAGTTAAGAGGCTATGCTATGAAGCTCAGTTCACTGACAACTTTCTAAGTCACCAAAATTGCTAATTCATGTTGCCGTATGATTATTTTTGACCCAGAAAATGTGATCACCTTTTTCTGTTAACCCATAATAAAGTCATTGAACAACCAAACTTCATGAATGTTTTTTGTGACAAAGAAGTATTTGTTACAATCACTCTATCAGAGAAAAATCAGAGTTTTAGAAATAACAGGACGCTCGGTAGAGCCATTATATTATATTCTTTACAAGTGTATGTAAACTTTTGACCACAACTGTATATAGTCATTGTGGCTTACGATAATTAGATATATGGATTAATCTTACTGCCTTCATGTGGAATATTTTTAGTATCTGAGGGATTTTTTGGCCTAATATCACTGCAAAACTAAACAAACCAGAGTGTGAAAAAACCCCCCAAAATAAAATAGAATAATGGTCAAAAAGAGAGATGCATACTGTCATTATCATCCTCACGGGTCCCATTATTGTTGCTGTTAGATACAGTATGACTGTAAGTGTCATTACACAATGCAGGTCTTATTGCAGCCAGTGTTACTTAATATAAATAAGGAAGAGAGTGTAAACTGCAAGCAAGTTACTCCTTTGCTGCTTTCGTTGTATTTATTTACAGGAATCAAAAACACTTAAGTTCTGGCTTGTCTTCATATTTAAAAGCTGGTACAATTTTATCTTTAAATTCAGTTAATAAAAGTTTTAGAAAATGAACGTGGTATACTGTTAACCTTTATGTCCATTATGTGTTTTATTATGAAATCAAAGCTAAGTAGGCAAACAGGTCTTATTATCACTATTACAGGTTCCCTGTGCAGTTTCCTGCTTCTATTAATGCAATAGAGGAACATTTTAATGTGTGGGTTCCTGTTTTGTTTGTTCATGGACACATCTAGGTGGTCATGACTTATCAGCAACTGTGGGTAGGCCTATGTTTTTACTTTTGTCCACTATAATAAGGGAGGAACTAAAGTTTTTAATTGCAGTGGGTCACAAATGAATAAGTTACTTGTTGTTGTTCTGGATATTATTAAAACTTAAAACCAGTTTGAGAAGATTATAAAATATATTGTTAACAATTAAACCAATGCTTTGCAATTTTCTAGCTTTATGACCTCTTAAAAAATAACTGGTCAAGTTTCAGAAGTTTTGCAGAGTTCCCCTATGATGTTTAAATAATATGTGATTCAGTTAACTGTCTGAGAACTAAAGAGGTAAAATTGGGCTTCACAATATCACACACAAAACGCAAAGATAATAGAAAAGTGAGTGTATGAAAGAAGACCTGACAGACCTGAGTTTGGGAGACACTGAGCTACATCTCTGTAACGAAATATATATAGTTAAAACTGGATGCAGCTCAATCAGTAGCTAAAACAAAATGCGGCTTAACTTATTGTGTTACTTCTTTCGGAGGTTTGGTGTCTTCTTTATGTTTTTTAGTGTTTCGTTTATTTTAAATGTGCACATTAGAGTTGTTTCTACCATATATGGATCTGTAAGAGGGTCCACTTCCTCATCTTTCCTTCAGTGGAGCTGTTCAAGAAGTTCTCTTTATAAACTGCCTGACCACCAGGTGGTGCATGTGACAGGAGTTTACTTTTTAAATTACAGTGTGACATTTGCCCTGACAGTCAAGAAAATGGCCATTGTATGCCGACAAGATTTTAACTTACGACTGGACGCATGTGGAAACTACTTTTAAAAAAACTATAAGAAGTCCTCATTCCCCCCAACTTTAGCATTTTTGCAATGCAGCATCATTGATTCATTCTTAAATCTTTTGATTCTGTAGGATTAGAAAATGTGGAAGAAGCCAGTCTCATGAGTAATGCGTACTATTTATGACAAATCAGTCTTATGAGACATACAATCCATAAAACACCTTGAACATAAACACATGCTTTTCTTTTCCTATTTCTTTTTGTGTGCAATGACTTTACACTTGTTTTTCAAAGGTAAAAACATTTCAGTGGGCCAGCTTATCCACCACTGTTTCCCACATTCTTTGTTTCGATCAATTCCTAAAAAAGTAAGACTTTTCTAGTCCTTTAAAAGCAGAATATGGACAAGCTGCAGAATGAGCGCTAATATACGTAAATAAAAGGATTGCGCAAACAGTCTTAGCCCCTCTCAAAGGCATGTTGTTGAAGTCAAATTGACAACATGCTCTGAGGTTGTTTTTAACATTTGAAGTCTAACCAGAGTTTAAGTTCTCAGATTTTTAAAAATAACTGTGGCTCTGACAGGCGGACTTAGCAGAGTGAGATGTGAAGATAACAAAAAAAAAACATGATTAATGTCCGCACTGAGTCATCCTTGTCTGACTTGAGCAATACATTAAGAAAGAGGAACTTGGTTTTTTTGGTGGGATAGAGGACCACAACCTTATATGGTTATCTATGGGTTTCTGTGCTTGTATAGCAATGAAGAGTTTCAAAAAGAAGTTAAATTTAAAAGCTGTTAAACTGACCGTGATGATAGATTATTCTTGTTGTGCTAAATAGAAAAAGGCCGAAACAGGGGAAAAAAGTAACTTTCCACTGTGAACGGTTGCGTGTGTTCGTTTGCGTGCATCTGGGTGTGTGTGCGCATGTCCGCTTGCCTTGTGATTCACCCTTGTCTAATAATACCCACAGCCAAGTCTAATAGCTGATGCTTGTGGAGTCCAGAGAAAATGAGGAATCAGGAATAAGAAGTGAGAGGGCTGGATGTCCCCTTACACGCTTGTCAAGCGACCGTTCCATGTCATTGTGAAACACATGATGGCCACTGAAACCTCTGGGGACTGTCAGCCAGGAAATGTAGGCCTTCGTTGTGGAGTGTCCACCCACAGAACTGAAATATTCTGTGTGTGTTTTTCCACAATTCTTGAGAAAATTGCAAGTGAAACAGAATGCATTTTGTCCAAAACCCACCCGCTGACACGAATCACAAACCGGGGGGCCCAGTTTTCTGTAGGCTAATACAACCCTTGCACATAAATGCTGGATTGCTTGCCACTCAGTGATGATGTTTTGTCGGGTGTGGGCTCAGATCACATTGTGCAAAACTGCATTGCACGACAAAGTGACAGTATCTGATCGTAAATTGTGGCTGTAATTAGCCCTGCAAGAGTGTCAGTATACAAAAAAAATGTCTCACGCGTATATTTCTATTCTTGTAAATAAATATACTTTGCTGTTTTTGCAGATAGCAGGCCATGATGCATGTGCATACACGATAGATCTTTACACGTTGTCACACCATTAATCGAATTTTGCCAAATTTAACATGCATGCAACAAACACACTTCAGTGTTTAAAAAGTTGCTTTGTCTTGTTTACATGGTGACTTCTTCATTGCAATTTGTTTTATGTTAGACATGTGAAATAATGTGTTTAGCCGTTGGTATAACCTGGCAACAGCCTGGTAACAGATGCTTTAAATGCTTCTTGCAATCATTCTGTGAGAACCAGTACAAATCAAAATGCATCTATCTAACTTCACGCTGTCCTTTTTCCTCCTGCCACCCTGCTTTGCCACTGATTTATTGTTTTAGCCATGCCGATTACCATTCAGTTCATATTCTCACAACACTTCTGTTTAAGCTGTTTTTGTGCTTACATGTATTGCAACCCTTGTCACAGAAGTGTAGTGGATAAAATAGACTAAGCGTAAAGCAAAATTGCTTAAAACGCCAATCAAAGGTCACTTCTCTTGTGCCACCTTTCTTTCGTTCTTTGCAACAAATGCGCATCAAACTGATAAGAAATAATAATAAGAGGTTTGAAACTAGACTGCTGATGTGGCCGAATGAGTTGAACTCATCAACATTAGGAGTTCGCGCTGGATTCACAGCTGTAACAACTTGTCTTGTAGGAAGTTTGTCACCTTCTTGTTTTAATAGGGAAGAAGAAGAAGGAGAAGAAGAAGAAGCCTTATGGTACCAACCTAAATTGGTAGATTTAAGGAAGTTTTTAGTTCCCCTGCTAATTCAGAGATATATAGAAAGCCTGCATTTTTCAGCCACCTTTGGCAATTTGCTTCCAGTAGTTCAGCAACTCCCGTGTAGAGAATTTACAGCTGGATGCTGTACATCAAGTGATGGTAAGACCCAAGCAGTATTTTTTTTTTTTTTGTTCTCTCTGAGCGCGAATGTGGGCGTTTCTTAACTGATACGAGTTCGCTGTTAGTAATACTTTGTGTTTTTGTACAGGTTTTTAAAAGTGCAGTTTAGAACCAAATATATTCAAGCATTTAACCAACATAGTTCACATCTTTTATTTCAGTAATTTGGTTTTCTTTATTTGGATGTGTTTAATTTTCAGAAGATTTTAATTTGTTTTGTTAACATTAAATATAAGTGCAGATAGATATTCGTCTGTTTTACTGTTTGCCTTTTTTCATGTAACGTCACTGTATTTACTCCGAATGCACAATTTTGTGCAAGAAATGCATGTGACTGAGTTTGCTTATTTATTTTTATTTATTTTCTTTTTTTTGTAAGTTGGTTAGTGTTAGAGTGTTAATCTTTAATAAAAGCCCGCAGAATATGTTTATATACAAATATTTGTGCTTTACTTTCATAGCTTTAATATTTTCTGCTGCACAGAGTTAACCAGTTTATATCTACAAGCATGTGCTGTGAAGAAAGTGTAGTCTGCCTGGGGACTTTCTTTTAAGGGTGGGGGTTATAACCTTTTTTTTTTAACTGAATTACTCAACTCGCTCAGAGAAATGGTGAGCGAAGACGATTACGAAATTCGAATACTGCCACAGGAGTTACAGAGTGTGGACATCAACCTGCAGTCATTCTGGTCAAACTGATGTTCTGTGCAGGGGGAGTGCAACACTTCCTGTTGCGACGTACCCTGTATCCTGTTTTCCACAGTCAGTGGTCATGCATGTCATTCCCCTCAGCAAGGCTGTGTGGGCACAACCTCGTGACCATGCGTTGTGAATTTTCTGAGACTGAATCAAGGGAGACTCCACATGTCTGAGAAAAACTCTAAATGTCAGCAGAAAAAAAAATCTGCAGGCCTACGACGGCACGAAGAATTTATGCACGTCTGTTAAGAAAAGACTAAAAGTCTAAAATGTGTTTGACTTCAGTGAAGGACTGTATAATCCCTGTGTTTTGCAGTGTTAAGTAAGCTGTAACAGTACCATTTGATAAGCAGCAGATTACTTCCCTCAAAATATTAGTAATACCTTAAAATAAGCACATACAGGCAGTGATGAGAACACTAACACCTCCACACTGCTGGCCTTGACAAGACATGAGGGGCCACGCTACGCGACCGTGAATTAAGAGGTGCCAATTTAACTGTTTGCCTACATGTGTGGACTTGCAGATATGTATCTTGTGACTGTATTCAGACTGAAAACTGTGAAGTGCTTAGTTACACCCTGTATTGCGGCCAAACCAGAATGCAGTCCTTGGTCTGAGCTGCTGCAGGTCACAAGTATGTAATTTCACAGTGTGTCACTTACACTTACACTTAAATTTATCAACGCTGAGAGCCTTATTTTATATCTCACTGGACCTGTTTGCCTTAGAATAAGCAGCCTCTATTTAGGTACAAGACATCTCATGCTGCATGACTTGTTACTGGGTGTACATTTTTAATGTGCAGCAGCAGGGACAGTGCAGGCATGTTAGCAGATGTCCTGCTGTTGTGTATGTTGGTTAACGACTGTGGCTTATTGGGGCATGTTATGGAAGTTAATATCTATGGAACTTATTCAATCCACCTCCACTTTTTACTCTTTGATGTTATTGTTGATGAAATCGGGCAGCTAAAGATTTGCAGTTGGTTTGCTGCCATTGGTTATTCTTATTAATAATAAAATATTATTATTGTTAGCTGACTCAATGCCCCGGAAATCAACGAACAAAAGAAAAGTAGGTCAAGTCCCTAGAAAACATGGACACTCCCAACAAAGGTGGTTCTGTTGACAAAATCTTTTACCGCGAGCTTTTCCCTTTTTTTGGATTGAATTGTACAAGAAAATAAAGCAGAAACTCATTGTGCTATGCTAACCATCCACTGACTGCAGCTTTCAATTTACCCTAATTAAGGAAATAATATTGATTTGTGTAATTCTCGTTGAACAAGTGGTAGTAAAACACCCAGAAGTAAAACAGGATTTAAAAGTATTCAAGCAGTGATATGGGACTTTTTAACAAAGCCACTAAAGGAAGCAGGACTATTAGGAATGAAATTGCCATGAATGGACCAGCCTCTTTAATATTTACATTCAAAAAGGAGGTTCATTTGCATTCAGCATTAGTAAAATATACAAATGAATTAATGATATTGAAACTTAGGCAGCTGCCTTGTATTTTGATGCTGAGTCGAGGTTAATGCCTTGCTCAGTAACCCTTAAATGTCATTAAGAGTGGGTACAAAATGTACAAACACGTACATTGCAGCAGATGGAAGATTAAATATGGAGCCCTCTGAGTACCTTTAATTTATACTATTCCAGTCTGCTTAGATTTTTTCATGGTCATTATTTTTTTTCACATCTGCAATGTGGGAGTATCTGTGCCAACGGAGATAAGTACAAACAACTTTGGCACAGCGATCACGCTGAAACTGGACATTAGGAGCACCTGTTTGAAGAGCAGCTGTGCTGAGCCTCGTCATGTTTTAGCAAAATGTCTGCCAGTGGTATAACAGAGCCCTAAGAAATAAACGCATGCACACAGTGTTAAGTAAAGGGATACTTTTCCAAAGGTTGCAAAGAAGTTTTTAGATTGTATTACAGTTCACAGATGTACCTAATAAAGTGACCTCTGACTGTATTTCAGCAAGAGGTTAGTCAAAGTCACTGTAAAATCATACACACATGACAAATGGAAGGCTTTCAGAGAAACACTGTGTTGCATGTGATGTGTGGTGGTAATGGTTTTTATGTTGTGTTTTTGATGTTGCAACCTGTCTGTATGATGTTGGAGTAAAAATAAAAATAAAGGTTTTACTGAACACTGAATAAGTTGTCAGTATTTCTTTCTTAAAGCAATATGACTACTGAGTTTGTGACTGTACTTGCAATACGTTTCAAAGCTGTGTGGAAACTAGTTTGTTTTCAGCCATCTGTTTACTGCAGATGTTTCTGTTACTGCAGTTTCTGTTATGTTGCACAATGCGAATTACGTGTCAACGGTCAGCTTTGTTTTGTTATTTATGCCGGCATTGCCACTCTTTTAATAATACCTTTATATGCCTGATGCCTGTCTGTTTATAAACTGCATAGAAGGGCCTCATCTGGAGCTGGCCTGCATTAAACCTGCTGAACCGACCAGAAAATAGCACGCAAATTAAAATAAAAATGCAGCAGAGAGGTGACCGGCTCTTATCGAGACCTGGACAATCCGGACTGTATGACACGTAAAAGGATTCATTTAAAGTCAGCCTTCAAGGAACTGAATCTGAAACAAGAGTTCCCAGTTCCTCATTTAATAGTATAATACTGCTGTTGTGCATGTAATGTACTTCATCACTCAGGCCACAAGGAAAACAAACTAACACTATAAAACCAAAAAGAAGAGACGATTAAAACACTGACGTCGAGTGCAGTTTTAAAAACTTTGACTGTATGCTCATGTATAAAAACATTAAATGTTAATCTGTTTTTTCTGTCTTTACCTACTTTGGACACAGTGTTGATGCAATTGTTACGACAGAAATGAAACCACAGACTGAAAATGCAGTTTTATGTTACACTTAAGCAAGTTCAACAGGGATAGTTTGACTTATTTTTTTAGTCAGCATGTTCACACTCACTCGGCACAGTACTGCATTTTATTTACTGCATTACATATATTAGAGTGCTGATAAAATCAGAGACAAGCATGACACATTTTAATTCCTTTTAAGATTCCTAAGCTGGAACCTGCTTGTAACATAACTGGGAGTATCAGGTCATTTTATCTGTGAGGATTGTTAGGTTTATTTTAATTGGTCACCAAAACATTTAACATGGCTCTCTGATTCAAGATGGTGTTGCTAAAACAAAACAAAACAACAAAAAAACCCATAATGTAGTACAATTACTCACAGTATTTGAGTATTTCAATCTTTTGCAATATTGTAGCAGTTCAGAGGAAAATACTGTAAACCATTATTAAAGCTCAAGTCACTGATTATGCCTGTAGTACAAACTACTACAAATAAACTTGCCTCTTTGCCAGTTACAGCATTAAAATGAAGAACAATTTTGCATTAATAATTATCGTGAAATAATATAATAAATATGATCTAGAAATGTGTTGTTGTGCATAATGAGCACTCTTACGATAATAATAATAATAATGGATTGGATTTATATAGCGCTTTTCGGGGCCCTCAAAGCGCTTTACAATGCCACTATTCATTCACTCTCACATTCACACACTGGTGGAGGCAGCTACAGTTGTAGCCACAGCTGCCCTGGGGCAGACTGACAGAAGCGAGGCTGCCATATCGCGCCATCGGCCCCTCTGGCCAACACCAGTAGGCGGTAGGTGAAGTGTCTTGCCCAAGGACACAACGACCGAGACTGTACGAGCCGGGGCTCGAACCGGCGACCTTCCGGTTACAAGACGAACTCCCAACTCTGGAGCCACGATCGCCCAATCCCATCGCCCACGATGGGATTTTTAAATACACATTGATGGTGAATCTACAAATACAACAGTTCTTTGGTATTTGTTCTGTGTACCAAAACTACTTTTTACAAAAGTAACACATTAAAGTATTTCTCTCACCTCTGAAAATGATAACACATAACTTCTGTTATGAAATGCTGTATTAATTTTATTATATTTTTTATGATATGGAGCACATAACGGAGTAATCTTAACTCGTATCTTATATTTAAATGATCATATTTGAGTTAGCTTAAATGGACGTTGAATGTTATGCCAAAAATGGTCATTATGTTGCTTAGTGAGGGGGGGAAAAAGAACCAAACATTATCTTTTGGCGTCACTGAAAATAGTTGTGATAGAAATAGTTCCGGTCTTGCTGCAGCTCACTCTGTGTATTAATACTCCTGGAAAATGCTACTGTACATATGGTTGGTTCAGCGCAGGCAGCTGTGATTCAGAGGGGGGCTGGTTTGGGGGTAGGCCTCCGTCTGTGTGTTTTTAACAGCTCCCTAAAGTGAGACAATTATGATCCCTCATCAGTTCAAGGGGAAAGCAGGTCACAAGGATTAAAAGCATTTAAATTTACAAAAGACCCTGAGGTGGCACTATTTCTGTGACGGACTGTAACATGACAGCTTCCATAAAGAGATAAATGCATATGTGCACTCCGTATGACTAATAGTGTGCATTTGCTATGATGTCTATGTGCATGTGTGTCGCATGTGTGTTATTTTAAAATGAAGTTTGACCGACTGATCGATGTATAGCTGAAATCTCTGAATCTGTGTTACCGTGATCTGTGTTCGAAGATAAAGATAAACTCGGCGTTTTGATCATATGCCGGACTTTATTTTCAGCACAATGCCTTATCACAATACTGCATTCTTCCTCTTAAGCAGGCAGGTCTAACAATATGCACTCAGATTTATGCTACACTGTTACTGTATTATTTATCAGTTATTTCAACATCTGGGAAATACGCATTTATTTTCAGATGTTACAGTTGACATGATATGTTTCGAAACTGGCAACCAATGAGGCTACAACACTCAGCCACAACATTAAAACCACTGACAGGTGAGGTGAATAAAATCATCCTGTTACATCTCAATATTTTTGGGCCCTTGGAATCATGCGGATGAGACTCTGACATGTACCATCCACCTAAAGGTAAAGAAAAGGCAGACCATTGCCATGACAGACCTGGGAGGCAGCGGCGATAAGCCTGCCATACTGCAAAAAACATGCTCTACAACTTCAGAGAATACTCCAGATTGATATCTAGATAGGAATCTGTGGGATGTGCTGGAACAAACCTGATTCACTGAGGACCCACACCTCAATGCTCACGACCGAGAGGATCCACCGTCATCTCACTGCACTCCAAGAGAAGAGGTCAAAGCTGTTCTGTTAGGGTGAAAGCGGGCTAAACATTAATAATCAGGTGTTTTTTTAA
>NW_005187412.1:4623694-4644446 GCF_000239375.1 Pundamilia nyererei | reverse complement strand
TATATATATATACATATATACATACATACATACATACATACATATATATATATATATGGTCGATCATCTAACATCTAAATTTGCCAAAAAAAATTGTTTAATATATGGCATAACAATGCATTACTGAATTAAAAACAAACAGGTGTTTTCTCAGTTTCATAGACTGTCATTACTGTTTGGCAACAGAGGTACTCACTTCCCCCTCAGGAATTATTCCAACCGTATCTTCTATGTGTGATAATCACAATCTCCATTTACCTCGGTGAGGTTACAGCACAGACACTGTACCTTCATCTTATCTCACAGCTGTGCATTGCATGCGTGTGTGTTGTGTGTAGGGGCCACATTTTCCTCAGCAAGCCACTGTTTACATGACCAAAACAAATGTGGTAGTCATTTTGCTACAAAGCACTCCTTCAGTCTCTCGGTTTCAGGTCCGCAGTCAGGATCCAGGCACATGGTTGCCATTTACATACTAAACATAGCAAGGTTGGTAAAATAGCATGGAATTTTTACTTGAGCCCTTGAGACAAAGCAGCTGAGCATTTATAAGCACCATATAGCCATGTAATACATGCTTTATAACATGTTGTTGTCTATTTGTAAACTGCAAGGGATAGTTGACATCATTTCAAGGGTTGATTTTAAAGCTTAAAAACAAAACATGATGTAGCAATTGTGAAAAAAAATAGCAATGTTTATTTTAAATCTACATGATTTAAAAATGCATTATAATGTGCAGAAAGAATTTTAAAACGTAAATGTTTATATATACTAGTCCATCTGCTTAAATATGACACGTTGTAAAAGCGCAGACATTGACAAAGAGCACAAACAACAACACGTTAAACGCTTGCAAACACTGTTGCCCACATTTATCACCTCACACTTGATGGGGGGGAGAAACTGACAGTGAGGAAAGCCCTCGATGATGATTGGCTACCAAGGCATGGGACAGCATATAGACCCTGATAAATGTGAAGTTTCATGGTCTCCCCTGACAAATCATCAAATGGCCAGGAACCTTTTGCAGACACACTCTATTGCTCCCACCCACACTAAATTTACAGAAGTCAAAAGTTCCTTTTTCATTTTACAGTTAAACAGTGGGCCTTGTTTATTTAATTTTATCTGATGCAGTTGAAAGGCCTGTTTGAGCAGTAAGTGTTATAAGCTTGTGCTATACAATAAGAGAGGGAGACATTTTTTGGTTTTCGTTGACTGAGAGGAAATTTTGAAACATTGTGCAATGGTGCCGCAAAAGTTTTGAAAGGTTGAGAGAGCATTTTACCAGCAAAGCATCTGAGAGTCGGTCCTGGATAAGAGGTATCCATGTTCCATCCATACAGAATGGAGAGCTATCTCATTCAGCCTGTAAGTATAATTTCTTTTATTACAAATATCTAAACTCCGAGGAGACTTTCTAGACTTTGAAACTTAAACAGAGCTGACAGACTAGTCCTTTTTTACCGCAGGACTAAACAGAGAAACACTCTTAAGAATGGATGACATAAATTTTTTTTAAAAATTAGATGAGTTAATGTGGTTTCTACTACAATTTGAATACAGGGCTTACAAACTCTAAGAGTGTATTATACGATGAGGTACATGAAATTGAAACTCAAAAGTTCTGAGAGTTTCAGAACTGTAGGACAAAGAAGAGAAAAGAAATCGTCATTATTGTAGCAACACTTGAAGCTAATTTAAATGTGTATACATTTACAGGCGACTTAAACGGGTGTTTAAAATGTTACAAATAATTTACAAATCCATTGGATAAAATGCAGATAAGGAATATATTTTCTGCATAGTCCACATACACCATTGACTTAACGCTTTTCATTAATGATATATACATTTTGTTGTTGTTGCTTTTGTTGTTCCAGCAGCACACAGATGAAATTTACGACCCTGAGATCTACAGACATCAAATTCCAGAATATTCATATCCTTATGTCCTAGATCCAGAAAGCCAGGCAGGTGAGTTTTACTTCAACGTTGATTTTTTCTAATCTTTTACTGTTTAAAGAAATTTAATGTAAAATAATGATGAAAAATTTTTGGACTGTGAAAATCCACTCGGTGATATTTAAATGCAAATAATTTTAAAATAAAAAACAATGCATGGAGATTGTATTTAAAGATACTGATGTCATTAACTAAACTGTATTTTTAAATATATAAAAAGATTGATATTAAACATATTTTAGTCATCCTTCAAAAAAAAACTTTGGCCATGGCTTAATGTGGTAACGCAGACTTTTCTGGTTTGTTGTACATAAAAAGACTGCAGTGTGTGCAGCTGGAGCACACTGGAACACAGGAAACAGATGCCATTTCTTTTTTGCCGCTATAACTACAGACATAGAACAACTTTCGCCCCATGGGGTTTTGTTAATATAAGAAAGGTGCTTTACTTTCTCTTGTAATCAACTGTTTTGAATGTTGCACTAAAACAAGTTGAAACTGGGCTGGCTGTGAAGGCATCACTTGTCAGTTTGATGTGCTCTAACCTGGCGTCGAAAGATGTCAAATCTTTATCTACCCCCAGAAATGTTTAAATTCATATATACCGATCAAGGTAATAGATATTACTGTTGTAGTGCTAGAGTTGACATGGGACATGCTTTTTTAACTATTTTTGTTTATTAGTGATAAGACTGCACTTTGCATTTAAAATATTTGCATATTTGCAGTGTTAACACTTAAAAAAAAACTTGTACTTTTCAAGCTAGCTTATCTATCTTTTGTTTTTTTTCTAAACAACTAAATAAGTTTTAAAAATAAAACAACTAGGGAAAATTTGTAAAAAAGAAAATTGCAAATTAAAGACAGTCAGTGGCTGTGGTAATAATGCTAGTGTGGCAACAAACAGGAAAGAGCTTCATGCTGAATTCTCTTTTATTCATTTCACACTGTTGATGCAAACTCAGGCACTTTCAGAAAGCCAGTTTTCCACTTGTTGTTTGTTTAAATTCTTTAAATATCTCCAAATATGGCTTTTCACAGAAATACATTGTGGCTTTTATTATGTCTCCACTGTCATTTGTGCATTTGTACAGACTTTTTTCCGAGTTTAGATTTGTCCAAAAATCAGTCTGAATGGGTTTAATTTCTTTCCATTTTTTCTAATTTCACATGTTACAAATTCTGCGGTAGCAAAATAGTTATTACTGTACAAAAAGAAGAGAAAAGGTTGTGGCCATTATGCTGTTTTTCACCATCTCTATTTAGAACACTGGGACTACCATGCTCACCCTCATGTGCACCCTGCAGAGTTTGAAAACCTCCAAGAGAGCAACTTCACAGAGCTCCAGAATGTGCAGGCTCTCCACCCATCTGGGCTCTTACGACACGACACTCTACGATACGAAGCTGAAAACCTGCTTGATCCAAATCTAGCGGCTCATTCCCATGTGTTACAGCAACCAGTAAGTCCTCAAACCCACAAAACACAAGCAGTCATTAGTAGTCAGAGGCTAAAATGACAGTGATGCTGACTACTAAAGGGAATAATTAAGTGAAAATGAAACTGTTAAAAAGAACAAGTGCTGCCAGCAAGCTTTAAACTGTTGGTCTGCAGTGTGCATTCTTTAAACTAAGGCTTTCAGTGCATCATCATCAACTACTCGAAATGAGTTATTTGAAATCAAACATTTACCCACCAGTGAGTATGATAACACATTAAACTACTTTGATGTTATTTTTTTTTAAATCTATTTAAAGCCACTGACATTTACACTATTCAACTGTGCAAGTATGAAGCATAACTATACTCTGCTCTCTGTGGTGGAGTGGAAAAAGCATTCACTAGAAACTGATATCTGTCAGCTGATTGACACATAAGCCGATTTTGCTACAGTGCACCATATATTTTTAGTTCTATGCAGACATCTTCAGAATCTACATAATTCGAGGCTGTTATTGAAATCACAGAGAAGATTTCGGGACCTTGAGGCCCTTTAAGGTCCTGTTACAAAAATCAGGAAGTGAATCTTTTGAGTTACAAGAAACACTTTTATTTTAGTGCTTTTTTCTTCTTTCTTCCCAGTGTTAAAGGAAAAATTACTTTGAATAGGCTCTGTAGACTCAGCTAAACTCAAAGTCACATCTGCATGCTTCAAACCTCCAGTTATGAACCAGTGAACTAGAACAGAGATCTCTGGTTTTGGAAAACAGTACGTCTAACCGCTTCAGCGTCGTCAGTTTCAAACCCCATACATTTTGTTGCCTACCTCAGTATGAACTTGTGTTATGCAAGCGTGTGCATGTGTGCCTGTTTTCTTGTATATTCACATGTTTCAAAGGAGAAAAAACCCCACAAAAATTCTACATTCAATCTTCAGCACATGTGAGATCATGTGCATCACAATAAAAAGGACTTGTTTTGATGAAGATCACAGACTTTCCCCAAATCTTACCATGTATGTACCATGTATAGTGACATTTATGGCTACATGCAAAGTTCATGTTCCCTATTTTAGGTGATGTTAAGTCCAGAGATGTCATAACAATAAACATTTCACTCAGTAGTGTGAAGACGTAAAGTCCTGAAACAAGCAGATACAGCTGACGTGTAGCATAAAAGCATAAGGGATTTTTCATGTTGTAAAACATCTTTTGATTAACCTTAAACTTCACCAAAATATTCACCTCATAAAGAGCAACTTGTGCTTTTGCTGTTAGCAATCACACAAAAAAAAAACCTCACAGAGCATGTGTGCCTTATAGGTCACATGACGGTTTTCACTTGTTAGCGAGTGAAATTTCCCTTTTAAAAAAACATCTGCCATTTTTAACGAGAGGAAAATGTTTGTGTGCTTGGAAAAAAAAGAGACAGAGTGAGATAAGGCGTTGATACAGAAATTTAAGTGTAACAGGAAAGTACAATGTGAAAACCACTGTTCACACATGGAAATTCACATGTAGGTATCCGTACCGACCGTTGCCTCAAAAGATGTTATGAATACATTGACAGCTATTGCCTGTCACACGCACAGGAGCATCCACACATCACAGCTCATGCAGAGAGAAACTTTGTTTTACGCTTTCACTTGCAGTGAGAACATCTTAGTGGAAACCCACACTTCACTGTACGTGTTTGATATAGAGTACAGTACAACAGTACCCAACGACCATAGCGAATAGCTGTGCAATGAATTATACTTTTGCCAAGCTTATGCATCGGCATTGTGAAGATGACAATTCTACTGTTGCAGTGAAATGCTATACCGTTAAAAGTGTAATATGTTGTGGTCTTGCAGCACTACCCACTCAGGACCTCAGTTTTCATACTTATGGTAGAGCTGTCGGATGGCTTTAGATTTCACGGGCGTTTCTGATAAAGTGGTCACAGAGTGCATTTGAGAGTGGCACCATCATCTCTGTCTGCACTTTATATTAGTAACGTAGTTTAAAACTTTCCAAAAGTCTTTAGCTGTCAAACATGCGGCTTAAAAATGATATTATAACTAAACCCATGCACACATACATACATGAAATAGATAAATAGATGCATACATACTTAAATAAATAAAACGTGTGAAACTGTGTCTGAAAAAACCAGATAAGGGCTAAATACCATACTTGAAAAAATGTTACATTGCAAGGAAAATTTCTTTTCTCAATTAAAACGGCAGACCTCTTAGGAAATTAAGTACAGCTACAAATACAAATTAAAAGATGGATTACATCATTAAGTTCTGTAGCCCTTGGTAGTTGGATTGGACCACTCTGAACATGGCAGTATCTAAATGTCACATTTAGTTACAGCAGAGTTTAGTTAAACTGCTTTACAAACTGCTCTTTATTGCATCAGCTTGTAGAAAGTACTGTACTGTATACTTTTTTTTTTTTTTACCAATAAATGCTAAGTGCAATTTTGCGTTCTTTAGCCATCTTTGGTGCTAAACATTATTTAAAATCATTCGCAAGAAGAAGCTCTTTTCTATGAAATGATACATCATTATTTCATTATTATTATTATTGTTTCACTTCAACTCAGGGGAAACCTGGAGATGAAAATAATTTAATAGATAGTCTGCAAGTTAAATCATTGCAAACATTTTATTTAAAACTAACTTTGATTTGTATGCTACAGGTAACGTTCTTCCCTCGGACCTTGTATCCACCGCATATATCCCAGCGCAGCTCTGATGAAGAGGACCATGGGGCACGAAGTCCGCCACTGGAGGTGTCTGATGAGGAGTGCTTGAGAGATCGAGTTTCTTATATCCCAACAGGAGAGCTGGGTAAGGAACTAGATTTGCTGTACTCAGTCTGTGGCAGTTAGCATGGATACTTTAGGAAGCACCAACTGTTCTGACCGTGTTCACATTCATAGTCTCACTCTTAGGATTCTCAGGTCGTTGTATATCTAGAAGTTCTACGTCAATACTCTTTCTTTAGGTTCTTGAGTCCTGGAAACTAAAGGAACTTTCTATAATATCTGATCTGTATAAACACCATGTGGACGTGGTCCAAGTTCCTCTATGAATGCGTTGACCAAGACAAGGGGCATGTTTATTTGTTGCGTTTTAGGTCATGCATGAATCAGAGGTGCTTCAAGAGTCTCTGTCTGACTTACGGATGAGTTTTGCTTTCTGTGCACTTGGGTAGTGGACATTTGTCAATAAGACATGTCAGCTTTGTGTTCTGCTGACAAATTAAATTGCGCATTTAGGATCAGCTACACGTTGCACAACAACTGCTGGTCTTGCATCTTCTCTGGAAATTGGCCACAAAAAGACAGTGAGGTTTTTTTTTCTGTCATGAATTATCATGAATTTGGTCTCCAAGAATGGAATTCAGTTCAACTCATTCATCCGTCCACCAAGCCTATCACAGCTGTCACTAGGCAAGAGGTGGGGTACTCTGAAAACAGGTCAATTCAGTTCAGTTCGGTTAAAAGTTTCTGTCTCTCTACACTGGATTTTGGAAAACATGCAGTCTGTAGAGTGGGAAAGCTTGCTACCTCGCTGGCCTTCTAATGAGGTATCTACAGAGATCTGTCAGTCTTTGGGGCATTTTTTTCTGCTGTGACCAAGTTCTGTATAAAAGTGGTAGACAGCAGCATGTTTGTTGAATAGGCATTTTTTCCAACACAGCAGGATTGACTCACACACCAGAGTCAGAGTCTCAGTGTCAGTGGACGTTCTGGATCATGTCCAAATTCTTTCACAGTTGACCATTGTTCTCTGGCTTAACCAAAAGTAGTGTGCACTTCCTCTTTTATATTATTTAGGATGTGACAGAACCTGAGTAGTGTCTGGTGCCCAGTGTCAGTAGTACCTGTAGTCAAGTGGCTTATGCTTTATGCAGTGTTTTGTTTTGTTTGGGGGAATTTTTTTCTTTTAAACCAAGCACCGAGGTGAGGATTTCAGTGGAAGTGAATGTGCGTCATACTAAACTGGTACCATGTAAAATGCTTCTTTTTTTTGTCCCCCATCGGCTTTACAGAGTTCCTTTAGTTTTGGATTGTGTATGAGTGGAAGTGAAAGGAGAAAAAAAAACAAAACGCCATATTTCTCTGACTATAGAGACATTTTGTCCAAGGAGTAAATAGTTTGGTCGCATGTGTAATTGTCACCTACACTCCCGATCAGGTGGCTGTAAAAAGAACTCTTTTAAACTATAAATTAGATTTTTATTTAATTATTTTGTTAACAAATTAGTCACAATAATCTTGGAGTGCAAACGAATGATTTTTAAATGTCTCAAAAAACTACAGTATGATGATATTAGAAAAAGATATGTGTTGTGTTCCCATATAACATACAGCATAAACAGTGTCTTTATCTTGCTTTTGATGTGTACAGAAGTCAATTGTCCTCAGTTTTGTTGTATGGCTACAGGCAGCCATGTGTAAAGTGATATAAATTAACGAACGACCTCCTGCATCGTTAATGTGAGATCTAAGCATTGGTTAACCTACTTCAGATACAGTTAACTGTGCGTCAAGCTAGGTTCATTTCATTACAACAGAATGATTGTGTAAAAAATATGATGAATCATGGACGGCTATATCTGCAGGAAAAACATTTTCCATTGCTTCTAAGAACTTAAAAGCGTTTTCGTGCAAAGTCATTGCAGTGTTGCACTGTACGCCGTGTAACGTTGACACACATAAAACAGATATTGTAAAATCAACTACTGCTCTGCTGAAACAATTTTAGTTCTAATTTTCTCAGTGACCGATCTTTGACTTTGTGTAATTTGTATAAAGTTATACATTTCTTTATTTAATCTTTTATGATTTATATTCACATATTTAAATATATAAAAGATTTTCTAATCTGTAAGTAAAACAAAAAAATTATAATATGTCACTTCTAATGATGCAACTCTCTTGTTTCCAAAGGTAATAAAAAGAAGATCCGCTTGTACCAGTTTCTGTTGGACCTTTTAAGGAACGGCGACATGAAGGACAGTATCTGGTGGGTGGACAGAGATAAAGGGACATTCCAGTTTTCTTCCAAACACAAGGAGGCTCTCGCACACCGCTGGGGAATCCAGAAGGGAAACCGCAAGAAAATGACCTACCAGAAGATGGCTCGTGCTCTGCGCAACTATGGCAAAACCGGAGAGGTGAAAAAGATAAAAAAGAAGCTGACGTACCAGTTTAGTGATGAGGTGCTGGGCAAGAGTCATCTAGACAGAAAAGCATACATATAGGCAGGAGGAATGCTCAAATACTAGCACTGAATAATGAAAAGTATAGATTTAATCAGTCTTCCTGATGAGTACTGCTGCACAGTGTGACCGGGTCTTTGAAGGTACTAGTAAATGCAGCATAAAGCTATGGACCACAATCTTCCTTCTAAGACATGCTGGGGGACCGTTTAATAAGTACAGAAGAATCACCATAGAAAGCTCAGTTTGGCTTGTCTGTCTGAAATATTTGGAAGACAAAATACTCCAAATGATCACAATGAAAATAAAGTCAGGGCCGAACACGGTTATGTGTAACACGCTGTTTGTAAATGTGTATAGATATTTGTGAATGAGTACTTTTGAAAAGCTGTTATTGCTGGTGTTCCTTGTTGAGGTGGCCAGAGTTAGAAGTGAAAGTCATGTGATACCATGGTTTAGAGAGACCTTTGATACACACACCTAACAGACAAAGTCAATATCAGGAACTAGAAAGAATTCCTAATTACAACTACCCTTGGGCCATTTTAGTCAAAATAGCTTTAAAGTGTGCAGTTTATTACAGATTAAAGTTTATTTCAGGCTTAAAGTAATACAGTTTAATGACTTTAGCTCAGTCTCTCAAAAACTGCAGGCAACTCTTGTCTGACGCCTAACTCTTGTGAATGAAATACAGACAAACAACATGTACAAAACAACCATAAAGTTGAACTTCACCTCTGAAACCACAAAAACCACTACCAGCCACGGGGAACAATCATCTACGATCATCAAACTCTACAACATCATTTTCAAACACATTCATAAATCTTTGTTCTTAATTTTTCTTGTAGAATTTCTTTTTTGTCATTTTGGTTTATTGTGTCTTTTTGATAGAAAGTATAATAGTTTTCCTGTGTACGCAACAGAAATGTGAAAAAAAAATACATGGTTTTTACATTAAGACTTTAAATCCATGGGTAAACAGATTGAGTGCTTCTTTTCAAAGGTACTAAAGTCAGTCAGATGAACTTTCTGATAAACATTGCATCTCTGAAATGTAAAAGCCAGCTGGGATTATTGTTTTTCAGCTATTTGGAATCTGGAGCAATGAGTTCCAGCAGGTTACGTCTGCTTTTCTTTTGTAGCTTCATATTAAATGTACAAGCAGCAGCTATATGACTCTTTTCTTCGAACTCCTGGTATGAGAGAGATTTGACTTGTTCGCTGCCTGTTTAAAAGCATTAAGGAAAAGAAACAGAGCCCTCTCTTGGGTGGGGTGGATGTAGGCATGTTGACATCCCCCTATGCAGTTTTAAATGGGGGTGCACACATAGAGGTTCATATTCTGTTTGGAAATATCTGATATATTTTCACAACTAAATTCTGCTTCATGTCATTCAACCACAGCAATGACATTAAACTTCTTTGTCATGTTGAACATGTACAAGTTCTCTTGTAATGTTTTTACTACTGTTTGTATATATTTAAACTGGATTTTTTTAAAATATATTTAAAACAGAATATTAGGTTTCATATCATGGTTTAGAAGACTGTATATGAAACGCTGTATGTTACAATTACAAATCGCATGTACAAAGTTAATAAATTGTCCGTCACCTTATCTGTATTGTGCTTCTTGCAAAGATAATTGTGATGTGATTTGGGCAAACACTGGAGATAAAACACAAAGAAGAAGAAACACAAAGTCTATATAAAGTTGAATTGTGTTAGACACACAGATTAAGTGACATCTCTCATTACAACTGAAAAGATAATCGTTCAACTATGAGGAACTATGAGGTTAATATGGGGCTGGGGAGGTGAAGTCACTTGTCACCAAGTACTTATATCTGCCTGTGTGTACTGACACACCGCAGCCACCAGTTCCCCTGTTCATAGAGGGTATAAAGAACCCACTATGTTGAAAGTTACACAACTACAATTTTTATGTTATATCACTGAGTGGGCAATGTAGTCCTCTGTTCATTTGTTCTCTATTTGCTTTTCATTTACATAAAACATTTTTTAGCAAACTGTCTAAAGAAGACCTATGAAATGCTCACTGACTTCTCCGTTTCCACACACATCCTTTTTTAACTGAGAAAATAGGAACTAGATTTATTTATCATGTCAGAATCAAGTATGTCAAAGGCAAATTTTGTCATAGATAGATGCTCCTGTATGTGAAATATTAACATATGTAATGTGTTACTGAGGGTAGCAGATTTAAATATGTATAATGTGTGAAATTAGATATTTAGAAACTGTGTTTTATGGCATATTGTATTGACCTTGTACTGCTGAAGCTTCATCGTGGGCCAGAGAAAAACACTTTGAGAGTTATTTTTCATTTAAAGTGCTCAGCGTCTGTGTGTTGGTCTCACAGTTGCATTCTAGTTACGATGGCCGCGGGTCTTTGGCATTATGGGAGTAGCCAAACTGCAACATTTACTACTGTAATCTGCAATATGTAAATATAAAGTTACCACAGCACCTGGTGTCTCAAGAGCCAACAGCTCCCCACAATGGCTGAGCTATAATTAATATCAATAACATGTAGGCGTTAAAATGTCCTTCAGTCAAATACAGTAATTTAGAGCTACAGTAATCTAGAGATCATGCAAGAGAAAGAGAACTGTGTACATGAGATGCATAAAAGCACCAGATTAGAGTATAGTACAATGTAGTTAGTGTAATATAGTATAAACCTTTTGTAGACACAAATCCCTTTGGGGTGCATCAGGAAGGGCATCTGGTGTGAAAACGTTGCCAAATCAAACATGCATAGCTACACGATGTGGATAAATAAATTCACAAGCTACACCTTGTGAATAAGTGAGCCGTTGATGGTAGCTTTAGTATAGCATAGACAAAAAAGAGAAGGTCTGTTAGGAGGTAACAAGAGAGAACGAAAGGCAGAAGTGTGGAGTAACATTTAATTTCAGGACTGTGGCTGTCAAAGAGAGAGCTGGCTGATTCACAAAATCATGGGTTTGAGGCATGCCACACAGGCTGGATGTCAGTAAGAAGAGAAAGAGGACTTCTGGAGTAAGCTGGATGAAGCGGTAGAGAGTGTCCCTGGGGGGAGAGAGTGGTGATTGGAGCAGACTCCAAAGTTCATGAAAGTGAAGATAACAGAAAGGATTAGGAAGTGTTAGGTTGGTATGATACTGAAGAGAGAAATCCAGAACGATAGATAGTAGTGGATTTCGTGAAAAGGATGGAAAAGGCTGTGGTGAAAAGTCTAAGGAGCTTGGAAAGCTTGGTGAAAATGTGCTTCAGGAAGAGGAGGAGCACGGAGTAACATATAAGAATGGAGGTGAAAAGAACAAGTACATGAAACTATTCAAAGGAGGATGTTAACAAAGAAAAAGTGAGATAATCTGAGACACAAGCACAGAGAGGGTATAGATACGGCAAAAACTGAGTTGAAAAGGAAAAGGCTAATTGTGAGTTGTATGTAAGGCTGAACACTAAAGAAGAAGAAGATCAGAGAGGAAGTGTGCTGATGCCAGCTTTCAAGATGATGTACGGAGCTGTAGTGACTGCACAGGGATAAAGTTGAAGAGCCATATCATAAAGATGTAGGAAAGAGTTAGTTTAAGAAGAGAGATGATGATCAGTGAGCAGCAGCATGGCTTAATGCTGAGAAAGAGAAGTATAGATGTAATGTTTACTTTGAGAGTGTTGATGAAGAAGTATAGAAATGGTCAGACGGGGCATCACTGAATGAATCTGCAGAAAGCATGCAGTAGGAAAGAGTAAGCGAGTGGCAAGAGAGGAACTGTAGTACTGCATGAGGAAGTCAGGGGTGGCAGAAAAGTATGTGAGGGTGGTGCAGGGCACCATGAGGATAGTGAGTGAGTAGTGAGGTGTGTAGTAAGAGTGACAGATGGGTTCAAGGTGTGGGTGGAATTACATTACTGAACTATGATGTTTGCAATTGAGATTTTGATCTGTAGTGGGAGTAGGGTGCAGGTGGAAGAGAACCTGGGCAGGTGGAGGTATGCTGTGGAGAAAAGAGGAATAAATGTTTGTAGAAGCAGGACAGGGAGAAAGGTGTAACAGCAATGCTTCGAGGGGTAGAATTATGGTATGATGTATGTGGCATTAACAAAAAGGAGGCAGAGCTGAAGATTTTCATTGAGAGTGATGGGAACAGACAGGATTAGAAATAAGTACATCAGAGGGACGGTTCAGGGTGAGCAGTTTAGAGATGAAGAGACAAGGCTTTGATGGAGGGATAGTGAATATGTTCAACACGGCATGTTGAAGATGGAGCTGAAAAGAGGAAGAACACAGTGAAGATTCATGGGTGTAGTTAAGGAGGACATGTTAAGGAGGAAGATGCTAGAGATAGAGTGAAATTGAGGCAGATGATCCACCTCGGTGGCCCCTAAAGGGATCAAGCAACTTTGTATTTGCTCGACAACCTCATGGCTCAGTTGCTGCCAAAAAACAACAAGATTGCCATGCATGTGTGTCCAAGACACAGACCAGTTAAAGACCTTATCCATTAAAAAAACAAAAACAAACTAGAGTTTGTCTCTCTATTTGTAGTTTTAACTCTTAGACATACAGGCTAACAGGAGGCAGAACAGATGTGGGCAGAGCAGACTTTTTTTGGAATCAAAGTGCTAAATATAAACTACTGCGTTACATCTCTTCCCCTCCCTCTCAAGGCCTATCATTCAGCCGAGGTGCTGGAGGAAAGGATGGTTGAAATATAGCCCTTGGTCAGACGTGACCGGTGACAGGCGGTGGGCTGGGAAGTGGGGGCTGGGTCACTGCTGGAATGGGCTGTAGGAGTGGAGTGGTGTCTGCGGACACTGGCTTAGGACTAGCAAAAATGGCACAAGAGGTGGGATGGTTCATGGAAGGAGGGGAGGCATTTTTGGAAAGAGGCCCACTATTAAAGGCAGGGGGTGTTGAGACAGACAGCAGACTGTTTGGGAGCAAAGAGTCACACAATTTGAAGAGAGGAGATTGATCAGGATGCCAGAGCCAGTCAAAAAACCAAGTAAGTGGACATATTCGACTACCTTGGCAAACAAAGATGGAGCAATTTATTTCTCATCTTATTTAATGTTCCTACTGTTCTGTCACATGCCTGCTTTGAGCAAACTAATCCATGAATCAAAAGGTTTGCCATAGATATGAGTTCTCTTAATAACTGTAAACTTTTAGATACACTCTTTATTGTGATATTACCACGTTCTACCTTAATATCTAGTCAGAAGAACAACAATATGGCAAGACATGTGTAAAAAGTACATGTGAGAAAAAGCTGAGATGGGCCACACCCCTCTTAAGCAATGAACCACAACCAAACTGCCTGCCAAATACCTGCATATCATTTTTGTTATAGACGGTGACACAGCCTTTGTTTTTTGTTCATAGTGTTTTTATATGAAAAGTTTTCTAAACAGACTTAAAACATCATTTTAAATATAAAGCTTATTTATTCCCACGCAATGACTTTAACCTGTGTAACTGAGAAATGACATTTGGAAAACATAAAGAAAATGTAGCTCTTCCTTTTCATGATTATTAAATGAAAGGTGGTTCAATATGTTCACTTTGTACAGCTTAAAGATGTGTAATGCAGTTGACCAAGTAAAGTAGCAGTATTCTTCTTCCATTCCCTCAAATTTAAATATATTCCATGGCTTATTAAGGTGCCACAAGTGCCTTTATTAAAATGCTTTATCAGCCATCATGTAGCCAGGAAGGGAAAATCAGAACCTACTACATTCGTGTGCATGCAGTTGTTGTTTCTCATCAGAAAACACTCTGAACTTGAAGCCCTTTTTGGTCTCGTCAGTAACTCACTTACACATCTCGCGGCGCAGGTGGAAACATCGTCTGATGTGAAATCGACACTGTCACATTTCCAGCATCACTGCATTCACAAAATGATTCACTGATCCAAAAATGCCCCGCAGGATTCCAACTTGACAAATGACTTTCCACAGTTTTCTTTGCGCTCTTGAGTGGGAAATGAATGGCCGCTTGAGGAGCGAGAAGCCTGACATGTCACATATCCGATGACAAAGAGTGCAGCCCAAATGGCCAAGCTTGTGTGCGTGTGTTAAGACCTTTAGTGTCAAGGATTTGTTCAGGACAAATTGTCTTGAGCCCATAACATTACTGACAATTACTATCAGTACAGTGCGGTCAATAAGATTGTTTTCAGTCAAACATTTAAAGACAAGAATAAATACAGCAACAACATTAAGAAAAGCTGTAATAATATATAAATGAACACATTTGGCTGCAGAAGGTGCATTCAGCTCAATCCTAACCTTTAACACTAATCACTTGTTAATGTGATTGAATTAAACAGAGATTAAACTGTAAATGCCAACATTTAACCTGGTCATCGTGAGATTCAGCTGAAATAATTTGCTAAGCATATCCAAAAATAAGGTGAAATTAGGTTTAAAAGACCACTAATCAGCTTTACAATTACTATAATTCTCTAAAAATAAAACTCAAGGGAGTCTATTTGACCTTAAAGCCAGACAGCAGTATGAAAATTAGAACAGTACAGATGATTGACAACATGACAAGAAGGGCACATTATTCTTCCTCTCCCTTTAAAGTCACAGAAATAGCCTCCAGCTAATCCCTCAACTATGATACCTGCAACCCCTGTTGCAGCTTAAGCCTGCCAGCCTCATTTATTAGTCCAGTACATATGCATCCTATATTTAAACTCATACTTGCGGGGCCATCTGTTAACATGTGGAGGGCTTTTTTTTTTCTTTTTTTGGTTTGTGTGTGGTTTGGTGAGGACTCGCTGAAGACTGTCCGCCTGCATTACGCCAGCACAAAGTGTGCGATTCATAACCGTTAAACCATTAAACATGTCAGTCAGTCGTGTCAGTCACGCTCCCTGTTTTTAGGCTTCTTGTAAAGATGACAAACACTTAAGAGTTGCTGAAGAAATTTTTTCTGTCTTTCAGATTAAAAGTGTTTAGCTTGTACACATACAGTACAGCACTGTTAATGCTTGTTCACGTTCCAGAATGTGCTCCGGAATTCATTTTTGTCTTCTAACTTGATGTTTGTGCTCTGACAGGATCTGTGTGGAGTGGCAAAAGGCAAATTTATTGGTTTTCAGTTAGCCCCACCCAGTGTGCTGTGGACTGTACAACATTTTTCACCCTGGGCAGCCATGCTGAGCTCATGACTCTTCTAGCTTTGCTGACAATACTTATTGTTGCCCCCATATGTCTTGTTCTTTCTTCAGAATTTCTTCGGGCATGATCTTTGTTTTTTGAGCAGAGAGAAATTAACCAGATGAAAAAAGTTTAAATAATGTCAAATCTCACAGATATTTGTCATTTAGTGTTTTTACAGCATGATCAAATTCTAATCACTGAATTGTCGGTGAGATGATGGTATCTGTGTTCACTGCTGGCCTGGCAGCATATGAGCTTTAAAGAAAGAAAGTTAAATTGACACATCAAACGTTTGCTTTTAATTTCCAACCCACCCTCCCCAGTTTCAGCATTTGCCAGGAAACCAAAGACTCAGGAGGCAGAAGAGGGGTCCTCTGTGATCTTTGAGGCAGAGACCGAAAAGCCAGACGCTAAAGTAAAATGGCAGTGCAACTCAAAGGACATTGCCAGCGACAGCAAATACATTATTGCAGCCGACGGGAACAAGCACTCGCTCACTATAAAAGTTATTACCAAAGAAGACGCCAGTGTCTACGCAGTGATCGCTGGGGGCTCAAAGGTCAAATTTGAATTGAAGGTGGTGTCTCAACCAGGTGGGAGATTGCGATGCTGCTGCTGTGCATTTGAGGTCTCTGTGTGCTCACCTACGGGCTGTAATGTCATCACTGTGCACAAAGCAAAATGGAGCACTCGATGCAGAAAACCACTGAAGCAGTAAATAGTTGACACACTGCATGCACTTGATGTTTCTGCACATTCTGACAGCACCCTCTGACAGCTACTCAAAACCAGATCTCTGAAACAGCTTGTATGCTGTGCATTTGAGAGATGTTTGCTTTAAAAGGATCAGTTTGACATTTTGGGGAATGCATCATTTCTTTTCCTGTCGAGAATTAAGTTAGAAGATTGATGAAATTCTCGTATTTGACAGCTAGATTCAAGGTTATAGTCAGCAGACAGCTGGCTTAGCATATAACTCATACTGTATTAAGGGCAGCTACCTTGACTCGGTCCAAAGATTTAAAAAAAACATCAGACCACCTGTGCATGAAAGGGCACCTCTATAGCTCACTGTGAAGTTGCTGGGGAACCAGAAATGACTGTGTCGAACTTTGTCTTGACCTTTTTTAAAAAGAGACATCTATAAAGGTTTAGACCCTCAGAAGTGGCCAATTGTTATGTGGTTAAATGTGTTTTGTAGTTGTGCATACAAACTTAGGAGAGGCATTCTTATGGGGCTAGAGTAATCAACTTAAAACCTTGTTTTGTGTTCTGTTGGATTTCAGTAACCCTGCTGCCCCCGTCCCTGCTGGAGTTACAAGGTGATCAGCTGTTGGCTGATTAGAACAAATCTATGACATTCAAGCCTGGTTCCCTGAACGGAAAGCTCTGTATTAAGGGACTTTAAAAGCTTGAGTGTCGTCACACTGTGTTTTCCCCAAACATGACATTGTGATTTTTTAACACATCAAAAGATCCTACTGAAACTACATGAGAACCTACGTGGTCCACTAAATCAAAAATAATTGTCCCAGAAGGGACTTGAACACTAGTCAGCTGGCGTAAGGGTCTGTGACATTTGGCTTTGTCGCTATAACTGGAAACAGGCCTTCATGTTGTTTCAGTAAGACTTAAATTGTACATAACAGATGGTGGAGAGAGAGAGAGAAGTCATCCAAGCCAGTGGTCGGATGACTCGTTGTAACGTGACTAGAAATTACACAGCTTCCTTCAGTTAGTTGCATGCCTGTGTCCTGGGGACTGTTGTCTCTAAATACAAATGATATTACAACAGCAAGTTTATTTCCCAAAAAGTCCAGCTCTTCATTTGAGGCCGTGAACACACCTACTCACTCGTTTAACTTCACTCCTTTTGTCCTGTATTTTATCGCACCTGCACAGCACTCTAATGTACATTGAGACGATTGCCAAGTGTGTCACGGAGCAACATTTGTGCTATTGCATTTGTGTTCGTTTATCAGTGTGACCCTTTGGCTTTAGTAAGATGTAAACAAATGTCAAAGAAAGACAGCGGCCAAAGTGCCCAGTGTGCTATAAGGGACTGGCCACAGCTGTCTGGGGCTCATATCATAGCCACCTTTACTCTGTTTGCATGACGACCTTGACCCACACCAACGCATTATTTCCTCATGAGTAACCACCACTTGACTGGCACTGAGGAAAGGCATGAGAGGCAGCTGATAACACATGGAAAGTCAGCGGGCCTTTAAAAAATGATAAGATAAAAATATTTTGGTGATGAATGTTGGCCAGATACCTTTGTGGAGATAGGTTAATTGAAAAATCTAAATTGCCCATAGTTGTGAATGCAGGAGTGAATGTGAGTGCGAATGGTTGTCTGTCCCAGTGTGTTAGCCCTGCGACAGACTAGCGACCTGTCCAGGGTGTACCCCGCCTCTCGCCCTATGACAGCTGGGATAGGCTCCAGCGCCCCCCGCGACCCTGAAAATGATAAGCGACTGGATGAATGTTGGCCAGAGAGTTTTTGTTGACAAAACACAAAAATGTTTTCACCTCTCGTATTATTTATGTTGTTTCAAAGACTAAAAACTCACTGTTTGGAGCTGATTCTTTGTTGAGAGGGGAACAGTGAATGGACTAAACGTATGATTGTGGTTTCTCTGTGCCTCTCAAATGTTTCTTGCTATCTTCAGCTGAGGCCCCTGCTGATGGAAAACCAGAACAAGCCCCTTCTCAGCCTGCAGTAGCCCCAGTACAAGAAGAAACCCCTGCCCCAGCACAAGCTGAGGGTAAGTTCATTTTTATCACTCACTCAGTGATTCCTTTGTTCTCTTACCAGCTGTCCATTTTTATAAAATATGCTGTGAAAATCATTCCCCGAATGCTCAAAAATGCCCCCAAATATCCCATAACTGTACATGTGTACTCCACAAAGACTTTGAAAACAGCTGCCATTTGTAAGAAAAGGCATTGCCTGGATGCTATTTTAAGTTTTGCACATGCTACGTTTAAAGAAAAGGTCTCCAAGGTCCTGTAATTCCATGTAGCAGGGTGGATAAATACAGGACCCCTCAGACTTTTTAATGACCTTCTTTTAAAGAGGATTTCACATTTATTTTTACTGTAGTAGAGTAATGTCAGATCAAAAATTGTCATATTCTATTTAACAACAACAGCAGAAAGTTGAATGGTTTATGTCATGTGCCTCTATGTGACAAGTGCATTAAGGAGGCAAATACAGGACACAGGAAATAACCTCAAACAATCAGCAAATCCAAACATTTGCCAGTGAAAAGTTGCCAGAAAACATTAGAATGAACCTCAAAGACAGTGAGCAAGTTTACTCAACAAAGGGCAAAAGGCGACTAAGACAAGACAGATGCAGAGGGATGATTGGGGCAAAGAGGACATACAGCTGAACTGGACAAGACAAGAGATGAGAGACTACCACAATAAAACAGGAAGTAACACAGGCACAACAACAGCCACACACAGAGACTTGACAACCTGACATGAGGAACAATATAGTGACCACAACAGTAACTGAAACTAAAAACCCAAGCGTGAACACGAATTAACATGCACAAAGCTGAAAAACAAAACAATAATAAACAATTTAGGAATGACCCCGAGGATCATAAACAGAACACGAGGGCCCGAAATATAAAAAAGATTGGGTCAGCAGCCCAGGACCATGATAGGTTTGCCTTAACTCTCAGAGCTAAGCTAATAATGTGCTATTTTCAACACAATGAAAAACCCAAACATTTTTATAATTGAAGTTTATGCTGTAGCATTGTATTTTAATCCCGTCGGTTTTCAGATGCACATCCTCCAGACACCAGACAGGACCTGACTGGACTCTTCACAGAGAAACCTCAGGGTGGAGAAGTCACTGTAGGTGAGTGGCTTCAAAATACAGGATATAAAATTAAATACATTTAATCCTTAATCTAATCCCACAGAATTAACCAGCTATGTATAGGAAGGGTGGACACACAAAAGCAAAGATACTTGTAATGAAAATACTTAAAAAGTAGAATATTGTATCCTTTTAATAAAAAACAAAAAGAAGCTATATCGCACAATGAATGTAATGTGTATAATGTGCGCTCAGTAAGATGATCATTTGTAGAAAAGGTAAAGATGCCATCAGATATGAGAATCAAATCCAAGCCTTGTTTTCACACAGGTGAAAACATCACTTTTGTGGCTAAAGTGAACGCTGAGTCGCTGCTGAAGAAACCCACGGTCAAATGGTTCAAAGGGAAGTGGATGGACCTTGCCAGCAAGTCTGGAAAACACCTGCAACTGAAGGAGACATATGACCGCAACACCAAGGTGGGCTAATGCTAAAAAGACATCACAACAAGCAACACTAGAAGAAATTTGGAATAACATATGTTAAAAGCTATGCTTCCGTTCAAGGAACACACAAACGCAAGGGCTCATGTTGTTTGTCACTAAAATGACCTTAAGGCTGGAATATGTAGCATTTCACGCTGAAGCAACCGACATGTTTTGCAAGTCCTGCCCTTCTCACTCTCAGTTGGGCAACATCTTGCCTCAGGCATTTATCCTGAAAGCACGACAAACCACAGGCACGCTATCTTCGAGGTAATGACACAGCAGTGACACATCTAACCTGTTCGGAAACCCAGAACTTCAGGGAAACTTAGAGATTTCAAAGGAAAGGAGGCAGGGAAAATCAGCAGACACCTTCCTAAAAACATCCCACATACACACAGCAAAACACATTATATCTCCAAACACATTAAATCTCACATCTCTTTGCACACATGTGATTGCAGGTCTACACATTTGAGATGCACATCATTGCTGCCAAGGCTAACTTTGCTGGAGGTTATAGATGTGAGGTTTCATCCAAGGATAAGTTTGACAGCTGCAACTTTGACCTCACTGTTCATGGTGAGTGTCCTTATTTTATTAAT
>NW_005187412.1:4600805-4623595 GCF_000239375.1 Pundamilia nyererei | reverse complement strand
ATGTATGTATACATGCACCACAGTGATTTATGGTATTGGACACTTTCTTTCAGAGGCTCGTGCTCCAGAGGGCCTGGATATAAGAGCAGCTTTCAGACGCACGTAAGTTTTATTTAAAAAAAATAAAATAAAATAATAATATATGTCATTCCAAGAATAAACAAAGTGATGTGACATTTTTAAAAAGATTTTAAAAAGTAAATTGTTTATATGAGTTGTTCATTGAGAGTTTAACTTCCTCATCCCATTTCTTTAATGTCACAGCTATAAAATTCACATTCCCTTTATAAAACTATTTATAATCCATTAATCAGTCACACTTTTTCTTCAATTTTGTATTACCAGGCTGACTATATTTTAATAAAAGTGAAATATTGTCATATGTGAAGGGTACATTTTGATACATTTTTTGTGATCTGTTTTCTGTAATCTCGTTTTATAATCAGAAAACCATTTTATTTTGGATTTGTTTCATATGAACAAGCCAGTTTTTGCCCTCTGTAGAAAAATACAGAATATTTCTAAACAGTCTAAAGATGGCTATTTAAAGTGTGAAGGAAGGACTGAATTATTTCATTAGATGAGCTGGAGTAATTACTTCTGCATGTTTTCGGTAGATAACAGAAACACTGAAAACCACTTAAGTACCCATAGGCAGATATATTTTTGCACATGCTTTAAATCAGAGTCAATGGGGAACAAAACTGCTGCCATCACTTTGCTGTCAGCTTTGTGTATGATAGCGAGGACTCAGTAGATTATAAAGTCAATGCACAAGTACAGTTGCTAATAAACTGCAGTGGATTATGGCTGTCTGTGAAAAATAACTGTGGAAATGCTAACCTGTCAGGAGTGAAGGCGGTAAGAAGAGAAGTGGACCAGGAGCAAGGTAGTAAAGGTGTTTGTTGCAGCAATTGAGGCCTGTATTCAAACTCTGAGGACTTTGTTAAAGAACAGAGAAATCAGGATGCAGATCAGAGACTCCTCTCTCTTCTGCAGCCTGCCTTTTCTCTGCCAAACAAACCCAGTGTTGTGAATGATACGGCCTCCCTTTTGCAGATTTTTGAGAACGACAACAGAAGGAAGACCTTGAGAGAGAGCTAAGTGTGGGACTCAAATTCAAAATCCAGAATGCAACTGCTAATTATAGCTGCGATTGTGTTAATCTTCGGCTCTCCATATGTGGAGATTTGAGCTATTAAACTGTTAAGTGACATGCCGCTAGTTGCATCTGTCAGCTCCCTCTGATCTCCTCCTGGGTCTTCATCAAAACACCAAAGCCAGCTGCACAAACAGCTACATGGCAGAGTGAAATTGGATGGTGGTTTGATCATACTGAAAGTGCAGGATGTGCTAAGACACAGGCTTTTCAGTAGCCGAGCTCTTCCATAAGGGGTTGCCACACAGAGGAAGTGCAGCTATGGTGTGTTGTAACTCCACCGCATAAACCAGAGACTCACCTTCTAATCCTGCTGCCGGGTCACAGGCAGGAGACAAATACACAGTCACGTCTACTGTGCCCTTGTTTTTATCTGTTATCCCACTCATGAGCAGCAAACAGAGCCTATACCGTACGGTGACTTGTGTTTGCTTTAACCTTCAGTGTTTTGCTTTGTTCTTGCGTGAATGAATGCTGCTGCTCATGGCTTGAAGAACAGTTCTATAGTTTTGGGAAATACAACTTTTTGACTTTGTTTCCAGAAATGAAGTAAAGTTATCCTAATGTAACAAGAATGGAAGGAGATGTAAACGGCTTGCCTCGATGCCTTAGGCATGACTGGCTTTGCTGTTTTGCTCTTTGTTAAAAGATGCTGGTATAAGACAGATACAGCCATTCCGCAAAAACAAGAACACCATCTTGTGTAATTTCTTAGTAAACTTCCATGTAGTAAACTATTTGAGTTTCAGCAGGGATTATAGTCACATTCAGATGCACACTGGCAGCTGTGGGCACCACAGTTGAGCAGTTATTCCTGTTAAACTTTTCCAAGTCTGCTTCGAGTCCGGCTGGACTCATGAAGCCGGTATGCAGTATTTGTGGAGCTTTGTGTTTCCACCTACAATAACTGGACCAAACAGACCCCGACCCCCCTGACTACACCAGCATAAATAAATGTGTATTTCCCAAAATGAAAGCTGCTTCCTTAAACATGGCAACATCTGTCTTTCCAGACAAAAACATCTGCCTGCACTTCACATCTTTCCATTTGTTTTCTTTTAGTTTCGGCGTGTCCAATCCAGTTTTTTTTCTTCCAACATTTTGATATGCAAGTCTCTCCCTTGCATATTCGAGTAAACAGGAAATGATTTACCGAGTCTGGGAATGTGGATTTGTTTTATTTAAAATAGACTATTTCTGTTTAGTAATAACATTTACTTATTGAAGAAATGAGAAAAAGGTAACCTACTGGGTTGTTGATATTTTCTGATTCCTGCAGTAGCACAGACGGAAATGATGACTCAGGAGAGCTGGACTTCAGTACTCTATTAAAAAAGAGGTAAGCAATTACAAACTAATAAACAAAAAAATTCTAATTATTTATAGTCTTTCAGCTTTTGTTGTTGTTTTTTTGGGGGGGTTGCCCTTTATAATCTAAAACTCTCACGCTTTCATTCCTTCTGGATCTCCTTGCATCTTCAGAGAGTAAGCTACTTCTGCATTTGCAAACTAAAAGTCGGAATGATCACGGATCTGCAACCAAATAAGCCTGAACACAAATTAACAATGCACAGTGATAATTTAAGGTGGCATGATGTGTTCATTATCTCCGAGCTTATACATTTGTCTGTCACGCAGAATAGAAAAAAGTGTTACCATTTTTTAAACGTATACACATGATTTTCCATCACATAACATCCTGAGTCACTTTGTCAGATCCCATTGTTTTTCCTGACACTTTAAATAAATCCCCTGCTCACCACTGTCACAGCCCCGAAGATCATTTCACTCAGTCTATAATAAGTCTGACAATACTTCCACCTCCGTGCACCTACATTTTTCTTTGAAAGTCTTCGGGGTTAACACATGTCACATCCCTAAAACCCGCATATATGCCTCACTATAAGCAAACCCTGTGTTAAAATTCAAACAATGCATGCTTTGTTAGCATATGAGTCATTTTTGACTGACGTTGTGACTCAGGTTTAGCGTGTGCACGATTGCTTCAGTGCATTTTAACCATTGTAATGATATTTAATGTGCTTTAAAAGCATATTTCTAATTTGCTGATTGCATTGCTTTTGAAATGCTGTGTTTTAACTTTTCTGGTTTGTTTTGCCATATTTGCCTCTTGGGCTCTACCTCTGAATGAGCAGCAGTTTCTTAAAACCCTCAAATCGGTAAGAAACTGCTGACACGTTGTCTGAATGTCACTGGGAAACTTCTTATTGTTCTGTGTTACGTGTTTTTTTCCCCCCATGACAGCAAACATTTGACTGCAATAATTAATAGTAACGCTGAAATCACGATCATTCTTAGCTGATTAAGTGCTGCTAGTCTATTACAGAAGCATAAGCAAGAGTCAGTCATTTTGACAGTATGTAAAACAAATGCATAATAATTCCCCATTACATGATGCACAGAGCAGGCAGACGGAGTTAAACAAAACTTTACTCAGGAGGCAGTCTCACACCAAACAAGACATCAGCAGCAAGTAAGCAACAAGGAAACAGATGACAGGTACACAGAGGTACACAAGCAGTGTGCACAGCTTAGTTAATCCAAGGTATGAAAAGGAGACATTCTCATTTGTAGTGAAACTGCTCTAAAGAAAAAGAAAATGCACATTTTATCTTATTTTGATACAAATATGTTGATATTAATGTTTAATGGGGATCATATTTGCTAGGGAAATTTAAGCATCTCATAGTTTTTCACATCTATAACTTTTATTAACAGTGACACTCTCATATGGAAGGTGAACAGCGCAACTGGACTGTATGAAAGTAATGAATTTCAGGCCTCAATTATGGTGCAAGGGAAAGCTGTTTTCTCTATTTCTTTTATCTATATTATTTCTGCCTCTTTTCTGGCAGCCAGTTCTTTATTTAATGGGGTTAGGCAAGTAGTTTAGGTGCCTAAACATAACCAAATAAATAAATAAGTTCACATAAAATTTAAAAAAGTAAAAAAAGAAGAAGAAGAAATACAAAGTAGGTATATATGGAAATATAGTACTACAAGTAAGTCAAACTCTTGCCATGCCTTCACCACCACTTTAACCTTTTTTTCAATCATCAAGTTTTTTGTTGTCTTCACTACCAAATATAATTTAGTAGCGAAGATAATACATTGTTATGAAGCAGGGTACAGGGCTGTGGTTCAGGAGGTAGAGCAAGTCATCGACTAACCGGAAGGTTAGTCATAAAATCCCTGGCTGCTCAAACTTGATATTGAACCCTGAGTTGAAGAATGACCATGAGAGAGAAAGCATTTAGGCGAGGGGAAAAAATGCTCGTTTAAATGTGTCTGTAAATGAGACATGTTGTACAATGCACTTTGAATGCCTAAGTAGGACAAAAAAGTGCTATATGAGAAACTGTCCATTAACAGCAGCACAAAAAATGTGCATGGGGAGCTTCATAGAAAGCCTTTCTCAGGTGGCTCAGTAATTTAGTTCATGTAGTTTGTAATACTCCTAAATTCTTGAAATTAGCTTTACAATAACTACAAAATGAGATCAAGCCCATAATGACACAACAGGAGATTACAAAACACAATCGATATCGATCTGTTTAAGCTAATTGTTAGCTACAAGTCTGTAAACAATCTACTAAAGTGACTCTTGAGCGGTTGCTTGTTAGTTTTTCAGTATCGAATAATGAACTGATGCATGCGATATCAATGAATCTGACTGTGTCAGTTTTGCCAGTGTGTTACAGTGACTGTCCCTGTTTTAACAGCCTGCTTCTTTTCACTCATTTGTGTCACTCAAGTGGTTTTAACATCTCTGTCTTTGTGTGTTAGAACCGTGCAGGTGCACACAGAGACCGATGTGGATGTGTGGAACATCCTCAGCCAGGCTCCTCCTACTGAATATGAAAAGATTGCTTTTCAGTACGGAATCACCGACCTGAGGGGCATGCTCAAGAGGCTGAAGAAGATGAAGAAAGATGAAAAGAAAAGTGAAGGTTGGTGCGCTGAGATAGTAGCAAAACTAACACAATTTAAATGAAAACCTAACAGAGACTGATTATTTTATTTTATTTATGCTCTGAAACACAGCTTTCCTCAAAAAGCTGGATCCTGCCTACCAAGTGTCAAAGGGCCACAAAATAAAACTGGCTGTTGAGGTTGCCAATTCAGATATTGAGGTGAAGTGGCTGAAAAACGGGCAAGAAATTCAACCAACTGGAAGGTCTGAATACACCCTACCTGTGCACCTTTGCTAAGTTTTATTTTTATAGATGCAAGTATTTTGTCTTAACTCATGCCTCAGTTTGCGGGGTGAGCTGAGGGATACTTAAAATGCATGCAGCCTTCTGAATGAGAAAGTGAACGCTGTTTTATTTCTAAAGTTTTAAATAACTCTGCAAAAAAATAATCTGGTTTTTAGCAGGTCTTAAAATTAGTTAAATACAATTAAAGTCAGATGAACAACAGCACATATTATACATTATACTGTGTCAGTATTTATGTAACAAAGATTAAGGTGTGATGGAAGAGGAGTGTGTGGAAAAACTAAGTAACACTTCCACAGGAATTTGATTGATCATCGGTAAATGTGAGCGGCTTTATAAAAGCAGATGTTTTGGCAGTTTCTAGATCTGGAGCATTCAGATATATTTTAACACAATGAGAAGCAGGAAAGAAAACATCAGTGATCTTAGAGAAGCTATCATTGTTGCACATCAATCTTCACTTCAAACACATTAAAGTCTGTCATTCTGCATTGGGGAAGCGTATATTCAGTTGTAAAACATTTAAAACAGCTGCCGATTTTCCCACGAGTGGACGTCCCATCAAATTCACCCCAAGGCAGAAAATTTGGAAAAACCCAACAACTACAACTCAGACTCTTACATGTTAAATGCTAAAGTTTGTTACAGTACAATCAGAAAAAGACTGAACAAGGCTGGCTTGCTTGGAAGGGTTGCCAGGAGAAAGTCTCTTCTTTCTAAAAAGATCTTGGCAGCATGGATTAGGTTGCATAGTTGCATCTCAACAAACCACGAGACTTCTGCAACAATGTCCTCTGGACAGACGAGACCAAAGTGAAGATGTTTAGCCATGTGGTGGAGGGGGTGATGATTTAGGGTTGTTTTGCAGCCGCAGGAATTGCAGTCACTGAATCGACCATAAACTCCTCTGTGTACCAAAGTGTTCTGGAGTCAAATATGTCAAAATTGCCAAAACTGGGCCATGCAAAAGGACAATGATCAGCAAAAGAATCAAGGTGTTGCAATAATCCAGTCAAAGTCCAGACTTCATGGGCATAAATAAATGCCCACAAGCCTCAATGACCTGTATTAATGTTGCAAAAAAGTGGGTCAAAATTCCTCCACACCAATGTGAAAGCCTGATAAAGTCATGCCGAAAATGATTACTTCACATTATTGCAACTAATGGTCTTTCCACAAGCTATTGAATCATGGGCTGTGCTTAGTTTTCACACACTGCTTCTGCATTTTGCAGTTCTTTTTAATGTGTTGTTGTTCATCTGAAATTCTATTTAAATCATTTTAGAAGATGCTCAGGGTGGCTTTTTATTATATTCTGTTGCAAAACTTTAGGAAGAACATACTTAACTATATTACTGATTGTTTTTCATTTCTCTCTTTTGCCTCTCCATGACCAACTTCCCTAATTTGTGCCTTTATTGCGTCATTTGGTTAAATCGATAGCAAGTAAGTGTCATAAGTAATACAAAACATTTCCTTTCCTTCTCACACGCTATATTGTGGTTTTAAAAAACAAATAAAAACAGTGTTTTCATTGTATGATAATCTTCCTCCCTGTCAAGGTACATATTTGAGAGTGTTGGCAACATGCGGTACCTCACCATCAACCACTGCTCCCTGGCAGATGATGCAGCGTATTCCTGTAAAGTGGGAGATGAGAAGTGCACCACTGAGCTCTTTGTTAAAGGTATTCGATGTTTTGAGAACATTCACAACATACCCGTTCCAGCACAGGTATGCAAAAACAGAGATGTTCAGCTAAATCACATGTTCTTATCTGTTTTGTGCAGAGCCTCCTGTCCTGGTAGTGAAAAATCTGGAGGATCAGATGGTCATGAAGGGTGAGCGGGTGGAGTTAGAGTGTGAAGTCTCAGAGGAAGGAGCAAATGTTAAATGGTTAGATGTTTTTCTTTACACTCATGGCTAAGCAGCCAGTAACTGATCATCCATGTCCCAATTTATAAAAAAGTGAATAATCATTATTAAATAAAATAAATGAATCATGACTGAATAAAAAAGTATTCAAAATGCCATCTACCATTAAATTATATTTAATCGGGTTAAATTTAGGCTCTCTTTTAATTTGCTGGATCCTTAACAGTTGCTCAGACACCCCACAGATGGCATCTGAGGATGTCATGTCTGCAGATAGATACCAGGCCTCAGAGACTGTGAAGTGTTGCTACAAGCTGTGAATTATCATCTCAATGAAAAGGTTGCATGAGCCATTCAGTATGTCCCTCATGACCTTTACCCGAAGAAGAAAGTTGCTGCTACAAATGTATACAAGCTATTATTGTCTGGCCAGTGTAGGTTTGTTGAAACAAAGTACAAAGATTAAATGTATCAGATATACCACCTCTGTATTACAGTTCTCTGTGGTTCTATGTATTCCTGAATTACCTGTTAATCTGAAAGGTCACCTTGTGTATTTAATGGAGTGACGCAAGTAGACCTAAACCTGCCAGTAAATTGAGCGAAGGAAATGTGTGATTGTGTAACTAAAATGCTAAAAAAACAAAAAGAAACAGGTGGATGTAACAAAGTGAGAATCATCTGAAAGTTCCAACTTTTGCTAAAGCGATAAAATAAGTGTATAACACAGGACTGCAGCCAAAATGCTTCAAACAAATAGTCAAACCTGAATTCTTTTGCAAAAATGGCCCAAACTGGCATGTGTATTAATTTGTACATGGTCCATCTAACTAAACAATGTATCCCATTTGTTGAAGTTGGGCTCATGTGAATTCAAATTGGATCAATTCTGAAATGCAATGTAAACTTTCTAACTTAAGATATTGTCTTTATTTCACCTATTGACCTGTACTCTGACCTTGGATTCTGAAAGCAGGAAATCTGTAATGTTGCAATCTAAAGTTACATGTTGTTTAAAGTGTAACACCCAGAATAATATTTTAAATTTTGTTCCACCGCATACTATGAAAAGTACACAAAAACTCACCAATGAAATGCACTGAACCATAATCAGACATGTTGCTAAGTGATGAAACCAACGCGTGTGTCATAATATTTTTAAGTGATGAAACAGATGAAATTTCTAAATGTCAAAACATCCCACAGGTCAGTGCTAAACCACCTAACATTGAAATATTAATCATTCAAGCTCTTTTATCTCAAGGGATGACTCAGTTATGTGTCTAAACATAGCAGGCAACTAAGCAAAGAAGTAATTTTAACTGTAACTCTTTAAGCTTTTTGTTACTAGCAGCCTGTTGCAAAAATAAGTAGTTTGTGGTGCGTGGTATGCAGTGTGTTCTTAAAAAATCTGAGGAATTTGGGCAAGTGGAGGACAAAAAAAGAAAGAACCTGGCTTAAAAAAATGTCTGCAGTAGATTAACAATATCTGACAGTCGTGTCCTTAAGATACAGGGGAAATGTCAGCTAAGCCCTGACACTGGCCCTTCAGTTGATCAGTCTAGTGTTCATCAAATCCTCATCACAAATGGTCTCGGTGGAAGTTTGGCTGACAAGAAGTCATTCTTGAGGAAGTGAAACAGGATAAAAAGAAGCCTGAGATTAGCGAGTTTACCTCAGTTGGACAGAAAGTAAGGTCTGATGAAGTGATGAATCCATATTAAAATTTGTGGGTACAAATAATCATCAGTGCATATGGAGGAGGTCAGGAGAGAGCTTCAACAGTGAGTATCTGCAGCCATCTGTAAAGCACGGTGGAGGCTCTGTCATGGTTTTGGGACTGCATTTCAGCCAATGGTGTTGGGGATCTTGTCAAAATGGAGAAAGATTGATGAATTAAATACTGATTAAATACAGAAAAGTATCCTCAGATTTTGATTTAGTGTGCAGTGCCAACTTACTTACTGTGATTTTGCCTTATGCTACATTTCCACATATGTTGGCACATGGTTTAGTAACATGTTTCACCATCTATTTACCATTTTCCTAGCAACATATTATGTACTGTACATAATAAGATGCAAAATGTAACAAAAATCTAACGTCTAGCCAATTAGCTGTTTTAATTGTCATACTAGGATTCAGTGACATCAACATCCACAAGACGTAGTGCATTTTACCTCAAAAGTAGGCAACCTCTGAAAAATGGTTGAGCAGTGTAACTAGCTCTTTTTATCTGAAACGTTTCACCATGTTTGTTGATCATATTAATTTTAATTGTGGTTTTAATTTCTGTTCAGGGAGAAAGATGGTGTGGAGCTGACAAGAGACGAATCTTTCAAGTATCGCTTCAAGAAAGACGGCTGCAAGCATGTGCTGATCATTAACGAGGCCACCAAAGAAGACTGTGGCCACTACAAGGTTAAAACAAACGGTGGCGAATCTGTGGCAGAAGTCCTGGTGCAGGGTGAGTGTCAGTTACGCCGTACAAACCATATGAACCATTTTTGTCAGTGATGAATTTTTCAAGGACGCATTCCCATACCTTACCAATAGCTCCGTGGCCTTGCCACTCTTGGTATGTGGTCTATCTTTAGGATATAGCACCTATCATTGTCCCAAGGTTGCTCCACAGATGTAAGAGCACATGTAAGCTAAAGTTAGAAGACATATATTTCACCTAAAGGGCAAAGAGTACTTTGTGGTTTGAAAGTATGTTTTATTATTAGATGGTAGATTTTCCTCTAGTACCAAGTCACAGCAGCTCGGTGATGCTGATGTAGGATCCCCGCTGGGCACAACTGAATTTTGTAAGTCTCCTTTTGAGAAATTAGTTAGATTTGGAACCTTTTTTTTCAATAACATGATGGTCTTTGGTATATTCAAGACAACTGTCTCTTTGAAGGTGATTAGATATTTTATTTTTAATTCCACAGGTGATCTAGAAATAATGGATGGAGACTGTTCAAACTCATCCATACATGGACGTAGGCAAAATTCATTTTAAAAAATCTAGTTAGTTTTCCCTGTAACCATTTTAGCTCCATTATCTCACAGAACAAAACATTCATCAAAATCCCTCTAAAAGAAAAGATTATCACACAATGGTCATCAACATCTGCTTAAAATTTCTTCACATTATATTGAATATGCATGCTCTCTCCTTTGCATATGTTGTTTTTTTGTGTGTGTGTGTGTGTTTCAGAGGTGTGTGTAGATATAAACCTGATCTTTGCCTCTTTGTTGGCCTTTTAATTGAACAGCGAGCCTGCCAAGAATTACCAGCTGCTATCGTGTTGCAGAGATCAACACCTCAGTCCACAGTAGAGCTCCCATTATAATGCCATTGGACATTCCCATCATATATGCCCTACCTAGCAGTGAGCTGACGTGAAACTGTTGTAACCTTTAAATGGAGCGCGGTGTGAGATATCTCACCCAGATAACAATTTCCCTGGGACAACTTTAATAACCCTCTTGTACATTATTTCATCTGATATACAGTAATAACCCGAAGCTCCTGCATATGGTCCTCATATCCTCATATCTTGCCACTTTATTTTCTACTATAAATCTAATTAACTATTCCTCTTGTGTCTGTAGCTAAGATACAACACACAGAGGAGACCCTCATGCTCAAAATCATTATCACATTATCCACGCGTACAGTCGCTGGAGCTTTTATTTTTTTTAATCATATTATCCTCACAAGCTATCAACTAAACCTGGCGTCTCATAAAGCAGAAGGCCTGCTGTTATCTGCACTCTGAGCCTGTGTTTTCTGAACATGTAGAGAAAGAGCTGGAAGTCTACCAGAGCATCGCAGACCTCACAGTGAAGGCAAAAGATCAGGCGGTTTTCAAGTGCGAGGTGTCAGATGAGAACGTGAGGGGAACCTGGTACAAGAATGGCGTCGAAGTCAAGCCTGATGCCAGAGTGAACATCACGCATATTGGCAGGTGAGGACATGTTTGCACGTGGTAATGCGTGTTCGGTATGCTGCCTGCACTCCATGACGCCACAAGCTAAAGTTTTTGACCCCGTAGGATCCACAAACTGACCATTGATGACGTCAAACCGGAGGATGAGGGGGACTACACATTTGTGCCAGATGGCTATGCTTTCAACCTCTCTGCTAAACTAAATTTCTTGGGTAAAATGTGTGCTTTTATATTCTTACACTTTAAAATTAGAGTCTCTTTAGAGACTCACATGTTCAAATTTTACTTAAATAACTTATTTAATTGTTTTTTTCTTGATTTCCAAGAGGTGAAGATTGATTATGTGCCACGCCAAGGTACACAGCCACCAACTTACGCAGATTGTACCAGTCATAATACAAAATATTTTTCCATTTTAACCATTTACATTACATTCACAGATCCTCCTAAGATCCACTTAGACTGTATGGGTCGCACCGCCGAGTCAACCATTGTGGTGGTGGCTGGCAACAAACTACGTCTGGACGTCCCCATCACTGGAGACCCAGCTCCAACAGTGATCTGGACCAAAGGAGAAAAGGTAAGACAAATGGAAGGCTTGTGCTATTAATGATTAATTAAGACATGTGCCACCAGTCCAGAGTTATATAGGTAAGATTTGAAATCTGGAAAAAAAACCCCACTTCATTCATTACCAAAGACACACTGATCAATCACAACATTAAATCACCTACGTGACAGCGTACAGGTCACTGTTGTGCCACCAAAACTGTTCTGACCCAGGTGAGACCTCCGAGGTTGGATAGCGGAGCCTACAAGCTCAATTTGATTGAGATACAGGGATCTCAGAAGCCAGGAAAAAAGATCTTTTTGTTTGGTTTTGCTGGGTGAGGTGGCTGGCTGCCATCGGGGAGTGCTATCATCATGGGGGTGCATGTCCTTAAATAATGTAACTGCAGTGCAATGAGAAGATGAATGTTGTTCATTTTACCTGTCTGCAGTTTCAGTGTTGTAGCTGATTAGTTTATATTTGTAGCTGATTATTTTATATTTGAAAGACATACTAATACTGCATTTTAAAAATGAATGCAACAATATGTTACATGCTTCCAATATTAAACAAGCCAAGGAGGTATATTTTCATCAAATTGCTTTTGATAATCTAAAGTGGAACAGGCTAGTTCTTCCATATTCCATATTCCATTCCTCCCTGCTTTGGCTTGTAAACTTTGATGCTTTCACCGAGCTGAGTAAGCACAGTGCTGCTAATGGCTTCCAACAGTGATGCTAGCTGTAGTTTGCAAGTCTTTGATTTGAGGGGACCCTCTCTGTCCTCTTTGGCTTTTAAGGCTTTGCTCTGCTCAAATGTAGGCTAGTTCTGTAAAACCCGGTGGAGATGACAAAGGAGGGCATACAACCTCTTGGACCACGAAGGATGGGGAAGTAAGTGTACTTTTCATTATATGCTTATTTTTTGTTTGTTTTTTTTCACTCACGCCAGCACTGCCAGCGCATGCCTCAGTTTCTACGCATGTGCACTTGCTGACCTTTACAAGCTTTTGTGACACATAAACAGTAACGTCACATTTCATGCATTTAGATTTGCAAATGTATTGTAGAAATGTGCTGTAAACCTGCTGTCTTACAGCTTGAGCTTTGAAAAGACTTTAACAAGAAAACCTCAAAGAGCAGAAGTAACAATTGTAAACTAATACATGGATTTTCTTAAAAACACTTTCTCCAGTGAATACCATGGTTTTTTTCCTTCCTCTGTGTCAGTTTTAAGCACTAAGAACAGGATAAAACTGCATGCAGAGTTCATCCATGTCACTAAGGTAAGAGCATGTTATGACTCTTCCCTAAGACAGACAGAGGGCACAGGAGGCTGAGCAGCAAGTACAATGTGTACAGTATGGAAAAGGTATAAACCATGTGAGCATGAAAACGACATTTGGAAGCTCTCTTGCCACAAGGGGTCACGACAGCAGGTAGTTCCACACGTCTGATTTGGCAGAGTTTTTTGCCTGATGTGACTCCAATGGGGATATTTGTATCTAGTTGAAAATGAGCTAGCAACCTTTTGTTTGGCAAGCAAATGTGTTAACTGCTACACAACTGGAGATAAAATATGCAACTAAATACTAGATTCCAACACTAAATGTAGTAATTGAGAAATATTGTCAAGGTATAATATTAAGTTTGTCATAAAGGAAGCAAGAGCAGCATCACCTCAATCCGGTATTGGTCAAGAAAAAAATTCAAATGGTTAATACTATCAGTCAGACCAGTATGTTATATTAGCATTTTAAAGTTCACCTACTCTGAGACTTAATCTGAAGGTTTTTTACTTTCTATTTTAAAAAAAATAAGAGGAATTAATTAGCTCATGAAATTCGATTTCAAATTAGATCTTCAAGTTGTAAAGCAGCAAATTGACATGCTAAATTGTATATTCATGGAAATAATAATGAAAGCATTCAGTGTCTGCATTTATAATAGCTGATAAATGACTTCAACAAAGTCAAGAAGAAAGGGGAGAAACACCCTTCAAATACGTTATGAGAGTTGAATTTGCATGGTTTGTCCACTACAGGGCACTCTGCAATTTCCTTGTCAGCGACACATGTTTGCAACACTACAAACAACCAGCAGATGTGAGCAGAGTGAGGCAAAGTGTAAAAAAAATATAATTTTAACAAATATTAACCACACAAATGGCAGTGTAAAATATTAGCTGATACACTTGGATTTTTTTTTTTTTAAATCAGCAAATATTGTTATTTGTATTCGTCTTAAAAGTCATAATTGATCCGGCTACAACTATCATTTTTAAGAAAGTGCAGCACAAATTCCCCAAAAAAAACTTTGCTCAATATAATCGAGTAACTTTCATGGTTGTCCTCATGTAGGTCGTCACAGAGGGAGATGGTAGGGTCCATGTGGAAACCACCAAGGGCCACTGCGTCTTCACTATTGAGTGTGCTGAAAGGCAGGATGAGGGAATCTACTCTGTTGTGGTTCGAAACCCTGCTGGGGAAGATACAGCAGATATCCACGTGAAAGTTGTCGGTAAGACATCTTTTATCATTATTCTCTCTACCAAAGCCCCAGCAATACCAATTAACACACACCAACAGCCATCAAAGTTGTAAATTTATGAAATTTATCTATGAATGTCAAACTTTCTTCTGACAAAAAGAAGAGTAATGTTTCTCCTCCAGATGTTCCTGATCCTCCCATGGCTCCCACAATCCTCAGTGTGGGTGAAGATTCCTGTGTCGTTCAGTGGGAACCCCCTCTGTTGGACGGTGGCCAGCCAATAATTGGTAAAAATAACTTCTAATGGGCTTTATTTCATAATAATATGAGCCATTTTCTTTTTGCATCTTCCTTTATTTTTCCTTGGAGACACCAAGCCAATGGCAACACACATTTGAATTTGCAGGGTATGTGCTGGAGAGAAAGAAGCTGAAGAGCTACAGGTGGATGAGACTCAACTTTGACCCCTACCCTGAAACCACCTATGAAGCCAAGCGTATGATAGAAGGTGTGCCGTATGAGATGCGAGTCTATGCTGTGAACAGCATTGGTATGTCTCGTCACAGTCCAGCCTCTCAGCCATTTGTGCCAATCGGTGAGTCTGTGAATTTATCTTTAGATTAAATAAACAGAAATAATTGCAACACTGAAATGGATAAGTGGATGTTCCATTTTCATTCAGGTCACTTTCATGAAAAGGTTGATTGATGAGTTGTCTTGGTTGTAAAGACAGATTGTGATAACATTGGCATGTTTGACTTGAATAAGTTGGGTCATGCAAGTTCCAGTGACTTAGTCAGTCTAACGTTTCACTCAGGTCATAGGGCTAGGGTGACTTGTAATGTGGTCATGAGTTCAGGGTCTGTGAACTGCGCATGTAACAAATTAAAAAACAAAAACATGATGATGCAAAGATCATCTCTGAGTTAACTCAGGAGTACAGAGCATGTCTGTTGGCTATAAGGAAGAAGTGGCATTTCTGTGGTATAACGCAAACATGAGTAAATAGTCACTGAGACACCGAACGCATGTCAGGCTCCTATGATATTGATTTAGAATGGACTTTTAATTAAAACGATTGATAGTCTATGACTAGTTCATCAATAGTCTACTGGGCTGTAGGCACACCAGTTCAGCTCCTGGGCTCCTCTTCTCCAAATCTATGCGGCTGTACTAGATGCAGTATGCAGTTTAGCATTGTTTTACTGAAATATATGACATAATCTGGATGGGAGCATGTGTAGCTCTAAAATCTGTATATACAGACTTTAGAGGCATTGATGGTGCCTTGCCACATGTGCAAGTGCCCAGTTCCACAGCCAAACAAGGTTTGGAGTTAGATGCAATCTTTATGACTGTCATTTTTCATTCAGCAGGTCAGGTTTTAGTTGTCTTTTATTGTGGCACTAATTTATCTAAACTGCAATCTTATCCTACACTTGTTGATTTAAGAGGGAGCATCAGTGTATCCAGATGGTCAGTCACTCCTAAGACAGCTGATTGGGAAACTATCCATGGCATCCCTCTCTATAAATAATGGCCTGGAAGCCCTTGACTCTGCTGGGACCAGCTGCTTAACACACAGGGGGGTCACTGCTTCTGTGGAGGCTGCTGCAGAACAAGCATCGTTATTACAACAAAGACAGCAGGACGAGAAGAGAAGACTGTCAATGAGAGAAAGAAAAAGACCACGTTGAAGAAGCAGATACAACCACCAGTTTAAATTAACAGCAGGACGTCTATGCACCGAGGAAAAATATATATGACAAAGGCTAAGCTCTCAAAGACGGCTGAGAAGAAGCCAGTGGAAGATAAGAAGTCTTTGGAACCTGTGGAAGAAACGGCAGCTGGGGCTCCAGAGAATGCACAAGCAAACTGTGAACACAGTAAAGCTGAGACAGAGGCACCTCCACCTCCTGATGCAGAACAGGAACCTGGAGCCAGTAGTGCAGAGGCAGCACCCAGTGGAGAAGAGGGAGCACCAGCTGAGGATGAAACACCAGCAAAAGGTGTCACTCTGACAGAAAGTGGTTCTCCTGCAGAGGAAGCTGCAGCCCCAGCAGTGCAGACCCCCGTGGAGCCTGCTGCTGCCGCTGAGCCAGACCCACAGCCTGTTTGCAGTAGGCATTGTTTTGATTTAGGATTTTAGGATGTGATTTTTATTTGATTTTATTTTTTGTTGGATTATCATGCAGGTTTTAGAAAAAGGTTCAATCCACACTAGCAAAATTATTATGGTCATAGCTGACTGTATATTTAGGTCATGCTGGCAGTGAATTTTGATTAAGTAAATATTTGTCAGTGCACTGACTGCTCATCAAATCATTCCCTAACACGTGTACTGGCTGTGCAACACACACAGAAATAGTCACACAATATTTAAAACTTTACACATTTGGTTTCTACGTGTTTAAGGGCAAGATGGAGTAGCTATTCAGTTTGTTCATAGCTCCACATATGCTTTCAGTTTGTCCTCAGAGTGATAACAATAGGGCTAAGCTAGCCACTAAATCAGTTCCTCCTCTGTTTCACACAAATTCTAATTAACCCATTGAAGCTGTTCTTCTAACTGTCCTCCTAAAAGAAAAGATTCGATCCAAAGATGTAAGGCCGAAAATCGATCATCTTGGTCTCTATGGATGAGAGACTCCCAGGCAAAAGAGCTGTATAGCGCTCCAGAGCCACAGGTCTGAAATCACGTGTCACACAAAGTATCACAGCCACTTGGACTTTAGCCTGGCAAGTCGAGGTCAGTCATATTCACAGACTCATATTTCACTGGATGGAAAATTATGCCTAAATCTGGCTTATGGGCTAAACGGCCATTTGATAACTAATAACATTTAATATTTAATTAATATGTCTTTGTTGTTCAAGTTAGGACAGGATTAGGCAACCTGACGCTGATTTTCATTATTGGAGATGAAGATTGTGCTAAACCCTGTGGACTATATAAGACCAATAGCTCATCTTCACATTCCTCCCACTACAGCTGCCTGAGTATGATCTGTGTATGCTAACAAGAACTTACACAAGTGCATACTGAATTTAACTTGACGGTCTACCACTGCTTCTTAAACACAGAAATGTAATAAATGCTGTCGATTATTATCTTATTGGATGTAGTCAAGCTTATACTAGCAAGCTATATATACAATTATAGAGTGTAGAGGAACACTGCAGGAAAGAAAGATGCAAATTAGCCCAGATATCTATACAGAATTCATCAAAACTGCAGCACAGGAAATTCTGGATGGTCTGTTAGTAAAATTACTGCAAGGCAAACAGCATCATTGTCATAATTCAATTAAAATGCTCTAAAACCTGCTTTTTAACTAAGTGTAGATCTTTGCCTTAAAAATAAATTAATTTAAATACAAGATGAGGAAAAATAGTGATTTTCTTTTCTCAGTCATTGCATACCTGGCATGTTCTCCTTAAATTCTCTTTACATTAGAGTTTTAAATATTTTTATTCAGCCATAAACTGACACACAAAATAGGACCCAGTGAGATCCACTAAGATAGATTATGGTGATTTCTGATGCAAAAGGTATCTGGGGTCATGGAGATTTTACATTTTAAATGTACAGTCGAGAGCATTTAATAACATTCACACTATGTGGAGCCTATATTAAAAATCTCACATTATACTGCATTTAGCAACACAACATTCATCTTCACTCAAATATTAACATCATCTCTAAAAGATATCGACAAAAGGCCTTTTTATCATCGATGTGATCAATTGTAAGAGGATAAAAAGTTAAAAAGATTGTGCATTAATATATAATATATATGATCCCTAAATTCTAAAGCTCTCTGTCACTGTCCTGACACTGATGACAGACTGATTGTGGAAGGAATTATTTTAAATAAAATGAATGACAAACTAGCATCTACCTGGGGTTTCAAGAAAGACATAATGTGCAGCAAAAGTGGAGGAAATGGAGAGAAGACCTGTTCCTCATAACTAACCTGAGGTTTGAGTTAGCCCTCTGGCTTTGAGCTTTTCCTCATTACAGGGTTCACAAATTTTACTTGGCCTCCTTTTTTGGAACAGGACTCTAAAGTGTAATGAAATGCAATTTATTAGGTAGACTTTAAGAAAGGAGATTTTTTTTCTTACTGTCTATGACTTGGAGCTTGCTGACTTGACCTGGTGTGGAACAAAAGAAAAGGAAAGCTGCAGTGTAATGTGATGATGGCTCTGAAGAAGGGTTAAATAATCTTGTACTGATTATTGTCATCCACTTGTCGAGTAATTAATTAAAGTAATGTATTGCTTTAAAGCTCTAGCTGACTCAAAGGGACATTTATGTGCTCTCTGCCTCTTCCTCAGCTCCTACAAGCGAGCCCCTTGGACTGTGCGTCGACGACGTCAGTGACACTTCTATCACGTTGAAGTGGCGGCGGCCTGAGAGAATTGGCTCAGCTGACCTTGAGGGCTATGGGATTGAGTACTGCAAGGAGGGCAGTACGTACCGGAGCAAGTTGCATTTATGCTAATTTCCACATCATAACTCTGTGATTTGAGTTTATTTGAATTTTTTGTGGTTTCTGGCAACAGCTGATGAATGGATACCAGCAATGGAGGGTCTGACAGAGAGGACGTCGACGGTGATCAAAGGCCTCACCACCGGAGACAAGCTGCAGTTCCGTGTGCGAGCCTACAACATGGCGGGACCAAGTGCTCCCGCCACTCTGGCTCAGCCCATCACCATCAGAGAGATTATGCGTGAGTAATTATAGATTACACGCTTCATTATTCGCTTGCATCCTTTAGTTCCCTACGTGGACGTGATACACAATACTCAGCCATTTTTTTCATACTCTTATTTTGTGTTTTATTTTCACAGAACGCCCTAAAATTTGGCTTCCAAGAAATCTCCGTCAGACTCTTATCAAGAAAGTTGGAGACACCATGAACATCGTGATTCCATTTCAGGTGGCTTCATGAACACATGAAACACAACAAGGGATGTTACCTATGTTTGATATCAAAGTAAAACATGACTGATGTCTTTATCATTATTGGTCATATCTGGTGGTCATATCAGTGTGACTGGATGGATAAAAAGGGTAGGATTATTTCACCTTTCCCAGCACGGACATAAAAAAATGTAAACCTTGGTCTAAAGACGGCGCCAGGTCAAAAGTCACTTTCATGTTAACATGTAGGCTGTCAGTAATTAGGAATGAGGCCACTTAAGAATCTGCTCTTTGGAATCAGGAAACTTCACCTGTAAGGTCAGATAATTGCTTGTAAAACTTGTTTGGGGGAAAATTCACAGTAGTTTCCTCAAAAGTATTTAAGATTTTTTAACTCTGGATCAAAGCAGTGTAGTGATGCCACTTTGAGGTCAACCACTTTCAAAATGAGGTGCCTTTGATATTGACCATAGACTGGTCCAGGTCCAGGTCTGAAAAGGGAAGCCACAGTAGAAATGTTTTGAACCCACACTCTAATGGACCAGCAGGGGGTGAGTCCTGAGTTTGTAAAAAGAAGACAGGTTGTACTGACGTCTATAGAGAACTGCTCCTCATCTCCCTCACTCTATCACCTCAGCCCTGATTGTGTTCAAAGAAGGAGTTTGCAGTTTTGTTTTGACAAGCTGACCAACTGTGGCAACGCTGAGCAATGTTCTGTTTATGAGCTGCTGTTTGAACTTGTAAGTGTGACAGGAGAGAGCTGAAAGGTTGCTTTTCTTGTCTCTTATTTGCAGACAAACACAGAAGCAATCTGAGTTACAGCCATTCCTTTCTCTTTTCTTGTGATGCAGGGGAAACCCAGGCCAAAAGTCACATGGAGCAAAGATGGGGAGCCCCTAGATCCCACAATAGCTAGTGTTAGGAACAGTGAAGTTGACACGATATTCTTCATCCGCAAAACAGAGAGAAAACATTCTGGGAAGTATGAGCTCCAGGTGCAGATTGAAAACGTGGAGGACAAAGCAGCAGTAACACTGCAGGTCGTTGGTAAGCAGAACTGAACAAATGGAGAGCTACGTTTGACTTCTAATCGGAGTATAAAAAATCACTGCATTAAAACAGCACCACAGATGTTTTGTCAGTGGGCACTGAATGAGAGCTCCTATTTTTTTTTCCTTCTACAGACCTTCCAGGCCCTCCTGAGGCTCTAAAGATTGTTGATACCTGGGGTTTTAATGTGGCGCTTGAGTGGAAGCCTCCAAAGGACAACGGAAACTGTGAAATAACCGGTTACACCATTCAGAAAGCCGACAAAAAGACTATGGTGAGACTGTGCTAGAAAGCTTTTTGGAGTCCAGCTGGATCCAAACACTAGTTCTCGCTTTTGCTTTTAGCATGTTTTTCCATGCTTTTCCACCCAATAATGAGCAGCTCAATTCAATAAAAGCAGAGATTAATTTAATGTTTTAATTTACCTAATACTTTCCTGTCCCTTTTTCCACCTTTCAGTACCAAAAGTTACATAGAGCAGACGTTCAGGTTAGGAAAATCCTGGTGGACAGAATCTATTGGAAGCACTTTTGCTCCACTTTCTTGTGGTACCATGCCTGTTCCAACTTTATGGTACCTGTGCCAGTAATAGAAATTTGTGCAATATGTTCCACATGGGGAACCTTTGGTAATTTTTGTTGCTAGTGCGTTTCTCCAGTGGTCAGGTTAGGTAGAAGAGATAATAACACTGAAATCTAAATTTCTTTCTCCCTGGCCCAACCGTCTGTGGTCCTGGATGAGGTCAGATTAATATCTTAGTCTCCCTCCTGGAACATATCCTCTAATTACAGCAGCTTATGCTGAACATGCAGTTTCTGCTGGCACACGGGAGAAGTTTGGTTTCTGGAATTTGTATTTGGAAACATCTGCATAGTTTTGTTACCTAAATGTAACCAAACTATTTTTTAAGTTAGCAAAGTCTAAATATAAGTCAGCAGTTAACAAAGATTTATTAAATCAATGAGGCTTGGGACTCTCAAGCAAGCCCTACTTATCCACCACAGCCTGCTCCCAGCACCAACTTAGTCAGTCAGTATATTACAGTTGTGGTCAGTTTACATACAGTTTTTAAGTTTACATAAACTCATCATGGGCATAAATGGTAACGGTAAATGGCCTGTATTTGTATAGTGCTTTACTAGTCCCTAAGGACCCCAAAGCGCTTTACACAACCAGTCATCCACCCATTCACACACTGGTGATGGCAAGCTACATTGTAGCCACAGCCACCCTGGGGCGCACTGACAGAGGCGAGTAATGTTATAGTAATTTGTTTTTTAAATAATTTCTTTCAGCTGTTAACCTATGGTATTTGGTTAATTGTCCCTTATCAAGTTGCACCTTGACCAGACACTTCTGGTGGCCATCAACAAGCCTCTGGCATCACACAGACCCAATTTCTAAGGAGGCCTACACATTTTCAGTAGGGTTTAGGTTGGGAGGTTCGCGAAAGAAGCTAAACGTTTTATCCACTGCAAAGCAGGTTTTGATGTGTGTTTGGGATCATTGTCTTTTTGGAACATCCGTCTGTGTCCAAGTTTGATTATTCCGTCCACTTTGTGCAATGCAGCAGTACCACTGGTAGAAAAGCAGCCCCAAAGTATGATGTTACCACTTTGACCATGCTTAAGAGTTGGTACGTTTTACTCCTCCAAACATACCTCTTGTCATTTTGGCTAAACATCTTAATTTTTGTCTCATCTAAGCACAAAACTTTTCTCTAGAAGTCATTTGGCCTGTTCGGGTGTGCAGCTGCAAACTTCAGTCCACCTTGAAAATGCTGATTTTGGAGCAAAGGCTTCTGCTGTGGTCAATAACCTCTCAGTCTGTGGCGATTTAAACCTTATTGTGAACGGTAACACTGGTGTTCCAACAGTTTCCAGTTAGTGGCAGCTTTGAGCCTTGGTGGTTCTCATCTGATGTTTACATTTCTTTCTTAGCAAAATGGTAGCAGATCTAAATAACTTGTAGTTACGTACAATTGTGTAAACTCCTTATCTTGAAATCTGCAGTTGTTTAGAAACGTCTCCAAGAGACCTTCCCAATTCTACAATTCTCCTTCCTAGATCCTATTGTTAGTATTGGTTACTCCAGTGAGTGCTTGTTAAGATATAAGGCAGAACCTTTCAAAACCATTTATTAAAAAATTAAAGTGACTTTAATGGCGAGCCCGTTGTGTATATTTGAGCCTTTTTGCTGACATTTGATTCTGTGTGGATTATCGAAAACTGCAAATAAATTTGATCTTGAACACCCAATTCTTGTTTTTTAAAGTCAAATTCAGACTCTTCCCAGTAACTTTCCTCTGTGGGTCACTAGTGATGTAATATCTGGCCTCCTGGCAAGAGCTCCAACTGCCACCATCCTCCACCTCGAGCCGCCAGGAACAGTGTCAGCCAGGAATGTCCTAATCTTATCCTTGTAGCTTTGAGCTGGTCCAGATTGTCTGCACAGTGACGCAGGACCATTGTTCCCCTGCCAGCACAGCAAGTGCTCATGTTTCACTCCAGCCATTATTATTAGATCAAATTAAGTTTGCTTGCAACATAGTGAG
>NW_005187412.1:4571581-4599519 GCF_000239375.1 Pundamilia nyererei | reverse complement strand
AGAATAACTCTATCAGAAAAACTTCAGGAATGCAAATAAATAAGCAAATAAATAAGCACTTTACAAATCCTAAACTAGTACAGAGAAAACCCCACCATCAGATGACCCCCTATGAGCAAGACTCCAGCACGCTGAATGAACAGATCAGCAAAGCTGGCTCTGTGATTGGCTACAAACTGGAAACTTTTGAAGCTGTGGTGGAGAGGAAGTCACTGAACAAACTGTAATCATTATAATCTTGACCACCCTGAAATCTTTATTATTATTATTATTAGTAGTAGTAGTATTAATTTTATTATTATTATGTTATTCAATCAACATTTAAACTGCTTTCCAAAATCTTTTCCCAAAAATATATACTTACATAATTCTACTTTTCCTCCCTTATTAGCCCAAAGTAACATGGTACAAAAACAAAATGGACATCTCAAATGAAGCCAAGTACAGGATGATCAGTAAGCAAGGTGTCCTGACGCTGGAGATCCGTAAGCCCTGTCCATTTGATGGGGGGGTGTATACGTGCAAAGCAGTCAACGACAGCGGTGAAGACACAGTGGAGTGTAAACTGGAGGTTCGCCGTAAGTAGTTCATGAAATGCATGTGTCCTCTTTTGCATGCCCCACTTAGACTGCACTTTTTCTCCAGCATCCTCCTTTAACACCCCCTTCCACCTCCCTTGTTTGTTCTTAAAGAAAAACATTCACGCACACATGAACTCATCAAATAATTAAAGAAAAATATATAAATATATTTTAGTGTTAATAGCAGAATACAAAAAAAAAACCATCCACATTTGATGTGAAATGGTTTCTTGGAAAATACTAACTGACCACACACCCCAGAAAATCTTCGACACAACAGTCTTGTATTTATGTATTTATTCCATGAGTAAAATTGGACATTCATTAACAAAGAAAGATAAAGAAACCCATTCAGTTTGATATTTCCCCACATCCTGAATTGGCTCTCAGGCTGCACACTTACTAAGAGATAAACAAGTTTCTGCTGAAGTCCTTTGAGTCCAACTAACAATTCATTTAAATTATGAATTAAACCCGCCGAGCCTTTTCTGTTTTTTCTGTTAAATACTAACATTTTATCAAGTTCTTTCTGAGATAATGTCTTGGGGATTATTGGGAAATTATAGAGCTCTAAATTGTGCTGCAGAAAAATAATCCTGTTAAAAACTGATTTGCAATTTCTGTCATAACTGCAAACATAAAAATAAAATCACATTTGCACAGAGTAAAAGTTGGCATTTTTAATTGTCATAATTTACCCTGTCAAGCTCCAAAATAACCTGTAATATGATGATCATATGATAAGTTCTTAGGAGGGATTTGACAGAGAATTATGGACTTTATTACAGTCTCCACATTTATGAGGTTTTAAATGTCCACTGAGAATGTTTAAACAGTTCAGCTGTATTCATTTATTTTTAATTCAACAATAATTATTAATTGAATCTACAGACAATCATCGCCAAGCTGTGCAACTCTCCTCAGTTATGTGGAGGTGTGACTTTCAGTGAACTTTCAGCATTTTTTAAAAACCAATAAAACAGTAAAAACACACTACAGACATTAATGTTACCTCCTCAGCACCTAACAGATTAAGTAATTTTTTGTTTTGTTTTTACTGAATAAAAATCCCCCCTGCCTTGCAGCTCAAATTACTAGAGAAGATAAGAAGGAGCCCAAGAAGGAAAAAATTCAAGAAGCCAACTGAAGAGAAGATGGCATCTCAGAGTTCAGCTCCACATCCTTTTTATGTTTATGTGCTGCTTTCCTCTCCTGCAGTCATCTCACATCATGTTATCCTCACTGTTATATTAGTGTCATGTAAACCACTGGATGACAGAAGTGAATGGGGCTCACTGAATTTGCTGTTCCTTTATTTTCATTTTGCTATAAGTATTTAATATTAATTATCCCAAACAATGATCTTTATTTCAGTCCAGTTCTTGGTATTGATAACAGAGATAACAGTGTTTAGTAAATAGTATCAATATTTAGGAAACTACTTTCTGATTTGCTGCTTGTCTGGGCTGATTTGTGTGCATAAAAATTACTTGAAAACAGAATTACTAAGTGATTTTTTTTTCAGTCATGTAGTGTACAGAGCTGTGAGGACTATGTATTTGCTGTCTTTCTACTTTTTAATTTTTTTTTTCACATTTACATTTAAGATCATCAAAGTTTACACAATATTGGACAAAAATAACCTGAGTAAATTCAAAACAGACTTACAACCACCGTGTTAAATCATGAATTAACTATGATTAATCACACAAGAAAAATAAACTACAGACCTCAGTCCTCAGTTAAGGTCTGAGTTCTTGATTCAACAATATGAAAGGGAAAAAATCACATCTATAGGGGAGCTCCAAGGAGAAAACCACTGCTGACCAAAAAGAATACAAAGACTCATCTTAAATTTGCCAAAAGACCTCTTGTTGATCCCCAAGACTTTTGGGGAAATATTCTGTGGACTGATGAGACAAAAGCTGAACTTTATGGAAAGTTTGAGTCCCGTTACATCTTGCATTAAAACTTCATAGAAAGAACATCAACAGTAAAACATGGTGGTGGTAGTATGATGTTCTGGGGCTGCTTCGCTGCTTCAGGACCTGGACAAATTGCCATAGTTGATGAAACCATGAATTCTGCTCTCTACCAGTAAAGGAGAACATCCGGAGGTAAAGAGTACTTGACTTATGCAGCAGGGCAATGATTAGAAACACACCAGCAAGTCCACCTCTGCATGGCATGAATGCAGGTGTTGGATTGGCCTAGTCAATCTCTGGACTTAAATCCAACAGACTTGTTTTTGCATGACCTTAAACAGGCTGTTCATGCTCAAAAACCCTCCAATGTGTCTGAATTAAAGCAATTCTACAGAGAAGAGTGGGCCAAAATTCATCCACAGTAATGTGAAATATGAAAAAAAAACTAAGAAATCAAGAAGTGTACTGTATATGTAGGTGGTATTACATTATAGTGCAGCAAGGATTTTTTGAAAACCCCCAAAGCCTGCCACTGATACTCAGAAGTCTGGTGCAATTGATACGAGTATCTGAGAGCTTAGTTTTATTGTAACAAAGCCTTTTTAAAGCCAGAGCTGTAAGGCATGTGCCTGAACTATGTGAAGGGCTAGAATAGCCGGGATGTGATTAAATGTAGAGGAGAGCACATTCTGGCTTTGCTCCATAGTGGGCTCCTGTAAGATCACTCAACAGTTATTCCTTTGATGCCTTGAATGTAAATATTTCCCGTGCCCTTTCAGCGTACAGCTGCAAAAGATCCAGAGAGCCTTGTACGTGTCACAGGGTCACCTGGAACATACTTGATAAATGCTTTAGAGCATCTCTGTTTTTTGCAAGGTGTTTTGACATTGGTGCCATGTTCAGATGCCTAAGTATGTCTACGTATTTCAAAACATGCTGAACTGCTGGGATTTTTCCATACAACCATCTCCAGGTTTTACAGATGATAGACAGAAAATGAAAAAGTATCCAGTGTGTGGCAGTTCTCTGGGTAAAAATGCGGTCAGAGAAGAATGGCCAGACTGCTTTGAACTAACAGAAAGGAAACAATAATTCACATAAACATCTGTTGCAATTCAGGTATGCAGAAAAACATCTCTGAATTCACAGCACATCAAACTTTGAAGCGAATAGGCTACAGCAGCAGAAGACCACACCAGGTTCACCAAAATTGGACAATTTAAAAGACTGGAAAAATACTGCCTGGTTTAATGAGTCTCTATTTTTACTGCCACATTCAGATCATTGTGTGCTAACAAGATAAAAGCATGGATCCATCTTGCCTTGTATCAGTGGTTTAGGCTGGTTTTGTATTAGTGTGGGGACAGTTTCAGGGAATGTAGCATCTTCTGATGGCTACACTGTGGTTGCAAAGGAATGGACATGGTCATGTCACAACGCTCAAACCCTCCAAGGGTTATATAAATTAAATAAAAACAAATACAGCACCTCTGAGATTTGGTCGAATGTGAGACTTGCATCATGGATGAGCAGCAACTGTGACACTATCATGCCAGTAAGGACCAAAAATCTCTGAGGAATGTTTCTGTGTCTTGAAGAATTAAGGCGGTTCTGAGAGCAAAAGTGGGTCCAACTATAGACAGAATAGAGGATAAATGTGACTATCTTGACTTTAACCTTTGTTGCAAAACAATGAATGTGCTGAGGAAGGGTGGGTCTAGCTTTAAAACCTCAGTAACTCACTGGCTACTGACTAGTGACTGATATCTCTTTAGCCAATGAGTGTGCGGTTTCATACCACATATAATCCACCATTTTGAAATAGAATATCTTGAAGAGTTACAAAACAGAATTACATTTCATTCAGCATGACCCAAAATGGTTAAGTGAGTCCATAAACTCAGCAAGAAAGTCTTCAGAGAGGTCAAGACAGAGAGCAATTTTCCCATAGACCTCTACAGGACCGGCAGTCTTTTTGCAACCACAACTATCGCCATCTGGTGGCCTTCAGAGACACTGCAGGCAGGTTGAAGACACTTTCACATTGGCTTCATTTCTCCATCCAAGAAGCCTTGTCCTGGTTTTATACGCTTTAAGGCTCTGGCTCAGAACTAGCATTGTGTAATTAATCACATTGTTAGCTTGAAGATCAACTAAGTTTCTGTAATTTACATTTAGTGGCAGAAATGGTACAAAGTTTTGTGTATCCATCACATACTGGGTAATAAGACTGAGAACTCCTCACTTTAATTCATCAGTTGTACCTCAACTGAACATGTGGACAGAGCAACTGGCTCAAGTCACTTCAAATGTGGTACAAGCAAGCAAACAAATGACCTTTCCTCTCATTAGGGATGGGTACCGGTAGTAACCAGACCGAAAAGCAGCGCACATTTCGGTGCTTTATTTCGGTGCTTTTTTTTCCTGAGCTGTGATACACTTTTAGCCAATCGTTTTACGTTTCCGAGGATAGTAGGCGGGGCCAGGTACGTACGTTCTGTTAGCGCAGAGCTACAGATTAAAAATGTCCAAGGCGAAGCGGTTAAAAGTCTGGCTGTACTTCACAGCAAAATATGCAAACTCAGCAGCAACAAGTGCTTTAAGCTGATACTGTGATACTGTCAAAGGAGGCAACACCTCAAATCTCATGAAACACCTGGCGACGCATAGCGTTTTTTTTAAAGCCGAGAAATGCGCCGTATTTGATGGCAGCAGCAGCCGTTCTACTCTGCGTGAGTAGCTTAATGTTGTTCTTGTGTGATTTACGTTGAGTAGGCTAACGACGTTATTACATTAATGCATGTAAGGTGAACTAGCAAACACTGTCGTAGTTACATGCGGCTGTCTTCTTGTTTGATGGCAGATACTCTCTTCACCCTGGCCAAAAAGGCTAAAATGACCAAAGAAGAAGTGGAAAACAGCTGAACATGAGAGGTTTTTGGACAAAGTTTGTGTTCTCCATTCTTTAAGCACCGGTTTGAGCACCGTTTAAGCACCGGCACCGTTTCAAAAGTACCGATTTGGCACCAGTATCGGATAAAACCTAAACGATACCCATCCCTACCTCTCATATACTGCCAGATGCTGGTTTGTGAATAGGACTTTCATGGTCTTAAAAGCAACACAAAAGTACAAGAATTATTGTGTTCATCCAATTTTATTCATTCAAAATTTAAAGAAATAGCTTTTTTTCTACTTTAACAGAATAAAAACAACTCGGGGAGATCTCACGTGTAAAACTAGTAAGATTTAATTCAAACTGACAATAAGTGAGATACTTTATATATAATCTGTATTATTCTGCAGGTTCATACCTATAAAACATAAAACCAAAAAAATTCATAGTTTAAGGTTGGTTAAAAAAAAAAATCACAGTATACAGTACATAGATTCCTCCCACAATTTGCAAAGAACTAAAACGATGTACAAACAGAGGTGACAAATTAAAGGAAAGGCCAACTTTAAGCCCTATGTAAGGTGTGGCATTCATTCATTCATTTATTCTACAAGTCTGTTTGGATGACGGTGCCGGAGAGCCCCGTCTAACTTATCAGTCTACAATCTCCCATAGGTGCTGAGATCTGGCGACTGTGAACACATGACAAACATTATTAACGATTCAATGATCCCTCATGCCCTGTGGGATTATCATCCTGGAAGAGACTGCTCATATGATGACAGAAATGCGTCACCACAGGATAAGCTGTGTAGCTAGTCGCCAAGGAAAAGTTCTATTTTGCAGAGAGACAAGCAGACCTAAACATAACAACAAAGCACAGCAAAGCCTCCGAATCCACCCCACTGCATGGATGTCAGGCATTTGAGTTTTCCTTTAATTTGTCACCTATCCTCTGTCAATGTAAAGCCAAGAATGCAAAAAAAAAAAAAAAAAAAAAAAAATGAACAAATCACTGTTGGTAGCCACTACAGTTGAGGAGGTAGCTTCCGTAGTTAGCATCCCATTCTTGATTATCTGTGTTCAAATAATTTACAGACAGACACAAAAACAATAATCAAAACGACACAAAAAGAAAGAAAGAAAGAAAGAAAGAAAGAAAGAAAGAAAGAAAGAAAGAAAGAGATGCATACATTTTCACCACGTGGCGCATCAGACATCTCAGTCAGCGAGACATTTTGGTAAGTGAACTTATTCACACACTCAGTTGTCTGGTGTGTGAAAACAGAAGATAGGAGTCGAAACGCCGAAATTGAAAGTTGCAGTAGAAGAACACAAGAACTTTTTATTGGTGGAAGAAAATGTTTCCCTACATTGCCTGAATTCCAAAGCGCTCACATGACGTGCACTTGTGAATACATGCTCAGAGGGTGTATCCACCTCAATGTGTACAGTCATGCTCTAGCACAACACCAGCCAATCCCTCGTCAAACACAGCTTCACTTAGGTCAGCTCTCAGGATGGAAAGACTTACATTTTACTTTGAAGCATTAAAAAATGCTTTTCTGATCAGCTAGACGGACGGGACTCAGTATAACTTCTCAGTTAAGTCTGAGAAGTCTCAAACAGCAGAGTTAAAGTAGTCAATCTGTTATAGATAAATCTTCCTTTTCTTTTTAAATCAAGGCCTTATTTTCCTTTTTTTTTTTGTACCATCACATATTTACTAGTCAATCCATCATATACAGGAAACACACAGCCTGCACACAAATACCTTTTAATACAAGAGCACACTGCAGATGCTTGTCTTTAAATATCTGTGGGTGACTAACAACCGCCCCCTCGTCCATTTCATACTTATTGGCAATGCTAATGCACCATCTTGTCAACTCAGCTGGCTGCCAGTCTTGTGTAGTGTTCAAATCACGTGAAAGTGAAAGCAGTATTACATTCATGTTTTTGTCTTGGATGATATTCATGTTTTTTTTTCTTGCTCATGAGCCAAAATCTGTTTAATATGTATACGACTTCAATCAATAGTATATAAAAAGCAAGTTTTGGCTGCTCCATTGCCACAAGGGGTCACCACAGTGGGTAGCTCTGCACTTTTTTGTAGTATAACCAGCATAAATGTAGCTGATTTAAATTCGTAGACTGTTTATTGCCTTTTTTTTTGCAACATATATGTGAGTTTCCATGCTCTGAAGTAAATCCAGGGTTGTAAATGTTTGCTAAACATAGAGCTAGAGCAGCAGGTGGATAAAAAAACGAATACAAAAGAAAAAGCCTGGCTAAGCTAACAAGCTGCTGGCTGTCATCTTACCCTAAGCCAGTGGTTCCCAATTTTTTTTTGCTAGGCCCCCCTTTGTTTTACAACATAGGTGTCAAACTCTGGCCCGCGGGCCAAATTTGGCCCGCAGCCTAATTACATTTGGCCCACGAAGCCATACCAAATTACTATTAGAGCTGGCCTACTGGTATTATACAGCTAATATATATATTGTTTAGTATTAAGCTTTGCTTGTTCCATATGCAGTTTTTCAGCAAAACTTGTTTGAGTCCATAAGAAAAGATTCATTCTTATATCTGGAGGAATATTTTTTTTTTCCAATAAATATTAATGTTAGCCTGCGACTTTGTTCCAGTTTTGAATTTTGGCCCACTGTGTATTTGAGTTTGACACCCCTGTTTTACAAGAAAAATGTTCGCGCCCCCCCTCGCACGCACGCGCACAAACACATCCTCCAACCACACACCCTTATTTTGCTCCATTGCGGTTTATTTCACACCTCAAACATTTAGTAAACAATTAAGCAAATACAAGTAATCTGCAATAAATTACAGGTAGTAATAAAATAAACTACTAACTCTTTTATGCTACGTCCGCACCTACACGGGTATTTTTGACAACACAGCTGTTTCGTCCACACGTAAACTGCGCTTCGAATCACCGACTTTTTAAAACTCCTTTTTTGCGTCTACCTGTTTACGAGGAATACAGAGCTCGTCACGCAGCGTCAAAGGTATGTGCCTTTTTCACGTCACGCTGTGCGCCACGTTATTGTTTACATGAGATGAATTGCAGAATGGCAGATACTCAGATTAACAGTATTTTGTCTCTATCTGCAGGTTTTACACGCTTACATATACACACACAGTTACTGTCCCTCTATTTAGAAAGGCAGAGGCGTCACGGTGTAATTATTTTACGTGTAGTTGTTTTTTTCCTGTGTAATAATATTCAACATTGCTATCAATACATTTTTCAAAAAATACCTCTCTGTGCAAAATGGGTTTAAAAACATAAACAGCTGTGGGATACTGTTTGTCCGTGATTTGAACAGGGGGAACAAATCGTGGCAGGATCAGCCTGATATTATTTGTATCCCGCTGTAACTTTACTGTATAAAGAGCTAACATCTCCAAAATGTCAGGAGTAGTTAGTCATTACAAGTGTTTGTGAACTAAAAATCACGAATGTGGGATGCTGTTTGTCCGTGATTTGGAGAGCCCAGCGCTGCTCCCAACGAAGGGGAAACCAATTATGCAGGGGAGACCTACCTTGGCAACTACCTTGGAAACATATTCAGCTATGCTTCATCTCCTGCTTTGCGTTTCTGTGGCTGCCCCGTGCTAGCAGTGTCCATGCGTTTTGTTTCCCCCCCCCCCTTTCATACCGCGCCCCCCTGCAATGGCTCTGTGCCCCCCCCTAGGGGGGCGGGCCCCACACTTTGGAAAGGTCTGCTCTAAGCAAACAAGCACATTTCCCAAAATATTGGTTTATTCCTGATATTTAAATGATTTCTTTTTTTATTATTATTATTCATAGGATTCAATTTTTGAGCAGTTTATGCTTCATTCAGCACCATTAACAATCACCCTGTAGGCCACAACCAATCTGAGTATCAGGCCTAGGCAGATCTCATTTAAGTGTCATTGTACTGAAAAGGCTAACAGCATGCATCGCTCTGTAATTTAGCAAACAAATAGCTCAAAAAGGAAAAACAAATATGAAAATAAGGCCCAGATTTTAAAATAAATGGAATTTTCCATAAGAAAGATCAAACGTTGTGACATGAACCTGCATGAGAGTGCTTGTTTTGGTTTTTTGGTGAGGAAAAACTAATAAAGGTGCTGTTTTTTTGGTAAATGCTTGTTATTACACTGTATTTATCATTCAGAGGCCAGAAACTGTCTCCACCCAGCCAGAGACTTAATGCTACTCAAACAATAAATAATCTTTCACATCCGCTGCGCCTAGTTGTTGCTGAAACAGTGATATCTGCTACTTTTAATCACATTCTCTTAAAGTAAAGACATGTTTGTTTTAGACTATTTTAGACACTTTACAATCACACGCAGGCAGGGCAGAAGTTATTGCTGACTTTATATTATCCCCCCCGCTAGGTGAAGACCACCTGAAAGTTACATTCATACATGAAAGTGTAGCGTGATTATTACATTTGCTACATTTTTGTAAAAGAAACAAAAATTCTGAAATCAAAAGTTGCTGTGAAGAAACTTTAAAAATTGACAAGATGTATAATAATTAAAAAATTTAAAAGCTTATAAGTACAGGTGAAACAGGGCAAAAAAATCATTAACACATACATGGAGGCTTGCAGACGCAGGCACCGGTGGCAACATTTTCCTTTGCGAGATCCTTTGTCGACCAGTTTGTGATGCAACTTTCTTGGTTCAGGTCTCCTAGAAACTGTTTCTCAGTTCAAAAAACCAAGTTCCCTTTAAATGATTGGCTGTGTCTGTTAACACAGTTATTAGAAACTAAGTGCTTGCTGAATCGTAGGGTAGTTGGCACATTTTGCTGTTTGATATAAAAACGTTTATTCTTGTAGCATCCAAGTTCACATGACACAGATGCGTCATTAGTCCTTGACTCGAGGTATGTTGTATGAGTAGTGTACAAGAGGAAGGCCTCTGCTCTGACAAAAGCAAGCTCGGCCACACGCCTGAATCTGGTCTGAGCTATCTGACACAAAAGAGTCCCCCTCGTCTGCGTACTCAGACTGTGCAGACGGCGTGCTGCTGTCTCCCCAAAACCCCTCCGAGCGCTGGTATTCCGCAGCTCCAGCCAGGAGGGTGGGACAGCTGTGGGACTTGACCAAGTGTCTACAGACTGTGGAGGACGAGGGGGAAGAGCAGGTCCTGGCACGCAGTGCTGCCTCACACTGCTCACAAACAACCACCTCACCGCAAAGCTGCGAGTACATCCCACAGTCAAAGCCTAGGTGTGTGGAGGAGCCCCCGTCTGTGAGCTCAGACCCTCCGCCACTGTCATCTCGGTGACCTTCTGTGGTGGTCTTCATCTCCCTGGTTGAACTTCTGCGACTGCGTAGTCTCAGCCAGTCCTCCCTGAAGGCTGGGCTGAAGAACACGTACAGCACTGGGTTCAGGCAAGCGGGCAGCGGGAAGAAGATGAGGGTGACGGTCTTGGCAATCTCCGGGCCACCAGCTGTGGAGCCAGTCAGGAGGGGGGCAAAAGAGAACGCCGCCACAGGACAGAAGAAGATGCAGTTGGTGAAGATGAGCCAGGCGATGTGTCTCAGGGCACCCGTCTGCTCCGGATCTGCCAGCTCCACCCTGCCCAGTGTGCAGTACAACTGGGTGTACACAGCTGCGGTGAACAGGTAGGCCACGGCGTTGAGCAGCACTAAAATGACCGTAACACTCAAAGCTGGACGCTCACCGCCGGCAAACGGCAGGCAGAGAGGAGACGAAGACTGATCACCGGAGGTCACGAGAGGCAGGCAGGCCCCAGCGGCGGCCAGCAGCGCCAGCAATCCTGCAGCGAGGCTGAAGCGTCGATCTCCTCTTAAGCACCCGCGACGGCTGCTGGCACTCCTCCTGGGCGACATCATGACCTTCCCAAGAATCATCCGCACGGCCACGCTGCGCTCCACGGCTGCCAACGACAGCAACAAGACTGACCACTCTGACGAGAAGACGGCCAGAACTCCTGTGATCTGACAGCCGGGTCCCATCTCCCACCACACCCCAAACTCAGCGAAGGATCCCCACGTAGCAACATCGAGCACAGTCAGCACGCCGACGTACAAGCCCGTGAGCAGATTGGCCAGAGCCAGCAGCCCCATCAGCAGCCTGGCTGGAGAAAGAGACGGGGTCAGGCAGTGGGAATGGGCAGCAGCTCGATGTGAGGGAGAGAAGGTGGCCACCAGCACCAGGCTGTTAAAGACCAGCGACACCAGGCAGATGAACCAGACTGTCAGACGGATCATCCAGTTACCCAAGAGGTGTTCACAAGGCTTGAAAGCTCCTGAAAAGCCAACAATATGACAAATTTAGTTATTATCTTTTTTGGGATTATTTCAAATCTTTAACACTGATTGATAAACACAAAAGCTGACTACCTGGTGAAGGAGAACAATGCATAACCATTGAGATTTTTTCCACATCTTCCCCACCTGCAACAAGAAAGAAAATGGATATAATAAGAGGGAAAAGTGTTTTTGTTTAACTCAATCCAAACCAGTAACATTGCTGTTTAAGCTCTCCGTGATACTTTCAATTTAAATGTAATTTACATTTTTTATATCTTTTTTTGGGGAATTTTACACACTCATGACAGCCAGGAAATATAGCACAATTTTTAATGTTAGTAAGATGGAGTTACACTAACACTGCAAACAATCTTTTTACTTCAATAACACATGCAGTTAACATGTCCGCCATCCCCACCTGCAGTTTTCTTCATGTGCTCTTTCTCAAAAGAAGTCGTCACTGAGTCACATCCAACGAATGCACAGCACTGGTAGGCGTAAGGGACAGAAATGGACCTTAAAAAAAAGAAAATGTTTATCATTTAATAGCACTGGCAGATTTAAGTGTCGTATATACATTTCTGGCCCTTCTGATTGCTTCCAATAGTAGTATTTAGATGTGGATTAGCCTCCTCATTCGTGGAAGCTGTTGTGTTTTCCTCAGTTTTTCTATACCATTGTTGATTTGTTTCTCTTTGCTGTACTGAGGGATAACTGTTCAGTTTATACTTGTGTGCACCATGTATGCTTTTCAGTTCTTGAAAACTACTTGCCCTCTTTGTCTAAGCATGCAAGTGTATTTTACACTTACATGTCCTCAGCCTACACAGCGTCATTCTCACCTGAGTTTAGGCAGGTTATTTGCAGTTAGCACATTTTTCATCTGCGGGTTCCCGGAGAGTTTCAGCTGACTGAGCGTGCTCAGTCCAGCTGTTGGAATCCCAGTGAGAGAGTTCATACTCAGGTCTCTGCAGAAATGATTGCACACAGACAGTTTAATTTTGTAGGGCACAGAGAGTGACACCAAACAGTGTGACTGAAGGTCCTACTCACAGGTTGGTGAGCGCCCTGAGGGTGAGGAAAGCATCTCTGTGGATAACTCGGATTTCATTTCTACTCAGGTCTCTGTGTAACATAACTCAGTGAATTCACAAATCAGGCATAAAAACATTTGTTTATATTGCATCAAGGAAGTGCATGACTAAGTGGACTTACAGTAAACGGAGAGCAGAGAGACCTTGGAAAGTGTCTCGGTTAATTTTTTCAATATGATTGTGCTGAAAGTTTCTGTAAATGGGAAACATAATTTTATCAGGTTATAAACAAGCAAACATTTCTTTAATCGCCTTATTTGTTTATTTTTTCTGCCTTTTAAAGCTTTCTTTTGTGTAATGGCTTTTCGATCTTCACTCACATCTCCTGCAGCTGGGTGCAGCCCTGGAGGGAAGGTAACTGTTTTATCTCATTGTAGGACATGTCGCTGATGGAGGAAAAGAAACAGCTTCAATAACTGCACAACTGGGACAAATTAAAATGAAAGAACAAAGACAAAAAGGTTGGACTGTTCCATTCAGTGATAACTGGTCTGTAAAAATGAGTGCACAGACCTTACTAAAACACTATGCACTGTCCGACCTACTCTACTCTCTTTGTATTTTCCTAACGATCAATTACCTGCTGTAGGTAACAGGAAAGAGAATGTTTCTTACAGCGTTCGCAGCACTTTGAGGTCCTCGCACAGATCAGTGGGTATGGATGATATCTTGGTGCCCGATAGGGTCCTGAATATGAAAAGCTACTCAGTCACTTCTGAAACACAAAATCGCACAAGCAGAGAAAGATGCCACATCTGAGTTCACTTACAGACTCTCAAGGTTGTTAGTCCATGTAAGGATGGGGAAGTCCTGCATCATACTGGCGCCACGCAACATCCTGAAAACACAAGTTTGAAGAATAGTAAAATCATTATTACAGAGATCAAAGTGTGAGATGGTGTGACTTAAATAAGACTGACTGACTCTTAGAGCACATTCAAATTGCCTTTTTCATATATTTTTATTCAGCACTACCATCTGTCAGGAGTTGAGCCTGACGGAGGGACTTACAGTGAGTGCAGGCTGGACAGGTTCTGGAAAGCTGACGCGCCCACGAACGACAGAGGGTTGTCATAAAGATGTCTGGGAGAGCAGAGGGGGGAGAATTCAAAGCAAAAGTCATTCACTATGCAAGAATGGCACCATCTTCTGGACATTCATCTTTCTGAAGCCTCAAACTTGTATATGGCGTATTTACAAAGTTAAGCTATGAGTGTGCCATGTCTGTTTATAAATGAGTGTCTGCAAGTCAGAGGGGAGAGTTGGGTCTTACATGGTTTTCAGCAGGGGATTGTTGTGGAAGGCCCCCTCGGGTATGGAAGCAATATCATTGCTATGAAACCCACTAAAGAGAGAAGGTGGCAGTGTCAGTAAACTTTCCACAGTTCAACATGTGGCATACACATTACTTAATTTCACATACTCTAAGGCAAAGTTTAAAAAAAAAAAAGACATAATGATTCTATCAGTGAGTGTCAAATGCTTTAAAAAAACTTTTATCAAAAAAAACATGTTATCTATTTCTCTTTAAACATCATATCCAAAAGGTAAAAGCTCAGATATATAACGATGTAACAGCATTAAAGTCAACAGAATATTTTGTTTCTGTGTGTGACAAACAGAAACAGTCACAGAAATGAAGGTAGCTTAACATAATTTCAGTATACATGTGTCTAATCCTCTAATATTTAATATAATTAATATTTTCCTCATTACACATCTGTCCTTTTTTAAACCAGAAAAAAAGACAGCAACTTGCCTCAGTGAGGCATTAAAAGTTTCCTGACTTTAGTAACAGTACAAAATGTCTTTCTCGGGCAGTAGAAATGGGGCAGTATACTCACAGCTCTTTCAGTTTGGGGAGGGCCTGTATTGCTTTGGGAAAAACCTTCAGGTTGTTGAAGTTAAGATCTCTAGACAGAGAGAGACACAGGAAATCAGTGCAGTTTCATCCATCCTGTTTCGCATCCAAAAATCAATGCAACATTCAAACAAGGACATCTACAATTAGGAGGAAAGACTGGTTTTGTGACTAAGGCCAGCACAGAGTCACGCAATATTGCGTGCCCCCCCACCACCACCACACACACATTTTAGCCAGAGTCAAAGGAAAATTATCAGCCCTGTAAATATTTTATAAACACTTTTGTTAATTGGGGTTTCATGTACTCGGACATAACTGATGTTTTTGTTTATTAATGGTCACACATAATGGGAAATGCATTGATTTCTGTCAAATAAGGTAACAGAGACTTATTGCCTCTAATGATCTACTGATCAATTGAGCCTGTTTCTTCCCCCAAAGCCCTAGCTCCAGAAAAAAACCCTGCTCGTTTCTCTAAATATAACAAAAGCACATTAATCTATTAAATATTAAAATACTGAATGCTTCCAAGTACACTGTGTTGTAAGAAACTAGTTAATAATTCATTTTTAATCAATTTATTACTCGGTTCATATTTTAAGCAAAAAAATAAATATTGTTGACAATATCCTTGTTCAGGTTCCAGAACTGAGACATATTCAGTTTCAGTCATAAGCATTTTTCTTTGCTTAATAAACATATGCAATAACCCACAATGAGTCTGCCCCTGAATGTATGAATGAATGACTATTCAGCAAAAGCAAAGAAAGCCCTTCAAGTCCTTACCAAACCTTTCTGTCAGCAGCTAAACCTCCTGCCTCCACAGATATTACACACTTAAAGAAAAAAGATACATTAAAAAAACTGTTGAAATGTAATACTGCACTCGTTTTATAAGCTTACTTGTGTCCCCTGTGCTGTGTCATTGTGTCTGTAAATACCAACAATGGCTCAGAGCAAGTGCCACCAGATTATGTGTTGTACAGTAACCATTTGCCAGGAGGTACGGCTGTCACTGAAAGGTTTTTCATGGCTCTGTGGCAGTAGGAAGTGAACAGTGGGAGGGCAGATTTGATAAGCATCATGTACTTTGCTCTATTTATCCTAGAGCAATTAAAGGAGGAAGTGGACACAATGATGTCTGGAGGACTGAAGCACAGGAGGGTGGGAGCACCAACACACACGCACGCACGCACACACACACACACGACAACAATTACCATACTGCTGTGTACTTACAGCGTCTCCAGGTTTACAAGTCCAGAGAAACAGTTGTCTCCTATCTCGTTGATTCTGTTGTTGTGAAGATGCCTGAAAAAGGTAAAACACAGATCTGCAAGACCGTCGTACCAAAGAGAAATAAAATAATTCAATCATTCTTCGTGGGTTTTAATTTACTTTTTAGCTTTTGCAAAAATATCCCATGCATGATTTCTGAATGGCGCTTGTGAATCAGGTGTCTGTGCTGTATGTGTATATGCAAAGAGTCCTCCTCGCCTAATAGATTCAAGGTCTTTTCTTCCTGTTTATTCTGACGTGTTTATACTAACCCTGCAGCAATGCCACTCAATGCGTGTGTTCTTGAGCGTGTGTTTATGTGAACATATAACAGCAGCAGTGGAAAAAAAAAGGTCTGGAACAATCCCTTGGATTCGCAGTGCAACGCATTTTTGTACAAGCTCCTGGCAAAGGATGGTTTTAGGATTTCCCTTAATACATAAAACAACATAACTTCTGCATCACTGCTCAGCATCAAGCTCCTTTTACAAAGATTTTGCTAACATTGATTTGCGATGTCCAGTGCCTGTGGCTCGTTTCACTGCAAAAACGCCCTCGTGCATAAACACAGCAGAGAATGAGTAGCGACCTGTTTAGCTGACTTATTAAGCTGTAAGCTGTGGAAATAAACTATGGTATGTCTGTGTTTGGAGTTTGACCCGCAGTCAAGCTGAGGATACATTGATAGCTAAAGCTCAGCTCAAAGAAAGGTATTTTATGTTGACTTGTGATGACAGAATAATACAAATGATATATGAAAAAACACATACTATAGCTTACTTAACTCAGATGGGAACACAGGCAATACATTTAGATTTTACTAACATGATGTTAATTATACAGCCAAGTAGAAGAGATTTACCCATGACTCAGAAACTTAAGTACCTTTAAACTATAGCTAAACTCACCCTATAGAGAGTTAACATGTGCTGGCATTATAACCTGAGAATCGTCCTGATCTTATTGACAACCCACCCCCGAGGAGTTTCACTTTGGCATCCCCCTCAGGCCATGTGAATGTTTGCAGTCGCATTGCCTGCTTAATTATAGTTTTTCCAAAAAGTACACCAACAAGTTGTTCCTGCTGAGTTATTCTGTGTATAGTTCTATGAAAACTGCATGCAAAGGTCCTTTAGCTATCCTGGGGAATTTACTTTTATGGCAACTGTTTCACAGGCAGGCTACTTAAACATGATGTTAATAATTTGATATTTATACCAACTATCAACAGATCATTTATAGATTTATATCCATCTAAAGTTAAGGCACAAGGCGGTTTGGTGCCCTATGACGTTCATCATCCGACCTGCACTCTGCAGCATTGGCCCGACTGGCCAGAAACAATTGTCAAGTACACTGTAAACATTTGCGCTCAAATGCTACTGTGCAGATTTTCATTCTAAACCACAATTAAACAGAAGCTTAATATAACTTACAGTACAACTAAACTGGTGAGGTTTGCAAAGGCGTTGTCTGGTATGTACAGGATGCGGTTAAGTGCCAACGTCAGAGCCTGAAGGTTCGCCTGGTGCCTCAGAGAACCGACGGGCACCTCCATCAGGTTGTTATCATCCAACCAGAGGTGGCGCAGCTGCTGAAGGCTTTCAAAGCTGTCATCTGGAACAGTTGTAATATGGTTGGCATCCAGGCGACTAAAAAACAGAGCAAATAGGAAACGCATTTGTACTTTGGATTGGATTTAATAAATACATATAGAAATTACATTGCAATAATGGCACCGTTACCTTCACCCTCTACATTTTCTTGAGCTTTTCTCTGAGCCCTTGGTATACATTTGTTATGCAAATATATATACAGTATATTAGGGCAGGGCAATATGGCCAAAAATATTTATCACAAAATATATTTGGAAATTTGCGATAACGATATAACTGACAATATAATTGACGCGAGACAAAATACTATACAACTGCACAACTTTATTAGTGCAAAAAACCCCATCAATGTATTTTCACTGAAACAAGCAGCTGTAAAAATATAAAAATTTAACAGTGCAAACGCAAATTCCTTGCTGACAGTTTAACCAAAAGGCATTTCCAGTGAAAACTGGCTGACATATCCTGAGCATAACCATGTTTAATATCCACAAAACTTAAAAAGAGGTTATACACACACAATACGGTAATATTATGTTGAAGCACAGTACGTATCACTCCGCAAGGCTCCTGCCTACGATAGCCGTAATGCTCCGACAATCCATCAAGTGATGCTAAAATTAGCATGGAAAAAAACAACGGAGAGCACGTCAGGGATGACGAGAAAGTGACAGGAGAAAATCCGTCCCGGTCAACCACCCAAACATCAATAACGGGAACCTTACAGCGCTTCCCTATACACGTCGAACTCCCGCCGGCACAAAGAAATTACGGAGGCTATCACTTATCACCTGACCAAAGATATGGCTCCCATCAACACTGTGCAAAACCAGGGATTTAGGAAAATGATCAACACCCTAGACAAACGCTACACAGTGCCGTCCCGCAACTATTTTTCTATTGTTGCACTACCTGCTCTATACACACAGTGTCGAGCAACGGTGGAGACGGAATTTCAAGAAGTACAACATTTTGCAGCAACAACAAAACGTGAGACATTTGTTGTTTTTATGTTCAGTCTCAACTGTTACAAAGTTGATGTGCAGTTAATAAGTGCAATAAATATTTATACTGGAAAAGAGAATCGTGAGAGAATCGTGATCTCAATTCTAAGCCAAAAAATCGTGATTCTCATTTTATGCAAAATCGTGCAGCCCTATCGATCAGAGTGTGAATGTTAGACAGGAAGCACTTGCGCACAGTAAAAAGTGCTTGTGTGAATTAGGCAAGTAAGCGCTTTGATTGCTCAGGTAGAGCAGAAAAGCACTATATAAGAACCAGTACTTTTACTAATACTTACTACTTTATTTATTGGATAGAAATTGTATTAAACACGTATACATTCTGTTACAACATTCTTAAAAGCCGCAACATAAATATGGAGACTAATACCAGAATTTCATAGAAAAGGGGTTTTATTTTAAATTACATAACAAGTGGGGCGTAACACATTCATAACTTTACTGACAACAATGGAAATCTTTCTCTTTACTTTCTCTCGTTTTCTTAAACTATCCATGTTGTATATTAGGTGGTGTCAAAAGCAAATTACCTATATCATCATGTTTCTTTGGCATGTTCTACAGAACATAAGACAGGCCCTTTTGCCACAGTGGTTTAACTCACAGCCTACTTTTAACCCTCACTTCTGAGAAACAGTGAAACACCTGAAATTCTCCACGTCCCCACAAACTCGTAGCTAAGACATGAATGTTTATTTAGTAGCCATATATAGCAAACTCAAATTCTTTGTAGACAATTCACAGAATTTACATTTTAAAAAAGCAATATCTGCGTGTACAATGAATGATCCAACAAGATCCTAAAATTCTGATCACTGACAGTTTTGGGATAAAAAAAAAATAAACAAGAAGGTAAAAAAAAGGATTTAAACAGTATTATGAATGCACAAGTGCTCTTTTCACCATAACCACGTTACGTTCTCCTGCTATCCTCCCTAACTGAGTGTCTCACCCTCCCTCAAAATTCCTCAAGTGTCTGGCCTGTAAGAAAAACAGACATGATTGACATTTAGCTCTCTCCAGGCTTTATACAAACCAAGTCCTTACTCTGCCAGTGCATAATACTTCAGCTACAGACCCTAAAACCCCAACAGAGAAAAGACATCTGTTAAAAAAGGAAGAAGAAAGCCGGAAAAAAGAAAAGGGAGGACATATGGAGGGATACAGAGGAGTGATTATAGCTGAAGGCAGAATTTTCAGCACATTTCTCCAGCTGGATGCATTCCTACTTTAGTCTCTGTCAAACTCAAAGGCACGGTGCTGGAGAGAGGTGGTGTCTCGAAGAAACTGGTATTTTGAAGTTGGTGAAACGACACTACATATGAGGGTTAATGGAAAAGATAATTGTGAAAAGGCCGATGCTTACAAGCAAACGTAAAAACTCCAGAAACGTTAGAAACGGATTGGCTGAATAAGACTCACCTACAAATACAGCAGCGGAGTGATAAGAATGTGATATGACTGAAAGAATGTTCAAATGCCTCAAAACAGATTAGGCAAATAAATCATTTCAACAATCACTCTCAACATTTTAGTTACTGTAAAATTGCTGTGTACAGTCACACATTAAACAGGAGCCACTATCTACAAGAATTTGGTCCACCTGGTGCGCAACATAAATGCAACTCCACCACACACTCAGGCATGAGACAACAAGGCTATACAGTTTACAGCACAAATGCTTACATCTAGAACAGTTATTAGAAAAATTCAGCACGCGTTTTTAAAGACTTGGACATAACTGATGTTTTTGTTTATTAATGGTCACACATAATGCTGGTTGTGCGTTCAGCTAAATCCTAACGGCAACACATGTGCAACGTCAACACTAACACGATGAAGCTCAGGAGGTAAAGTGCTTACAACTGTCACTGTCTTAATTTTGCAGCTTAGTAAATAAATGTTTACTAGTTAGTACTGAACACACAATACATCCTAAATACTGCACAAGCTGAAAACCAAGATACTCAGTTATTCATTAGTTGCTGAAGACAACTTTTGGGAGTCAGTTTAAACCACACGGTAGTACTGTGAATCACATAGCGGTACTGCGAAAGTAACTGGGATTTATCATCTGACATTTGGGAATCTTTGTGGTAAATTTAAAAGCGATCCCTCTCATAGATGTTTACCACCAAAATTGTGGGCCAACTAATCAACACAGCAAGAAGCTACAACACAGCCCTCCCCCCAAAAATAATCCCAGTAAAAATCAGCGCAGCCGATTTTTTTTCCCTGTTTTTCACAACATGAAACTAAAAGCTCAGCTGCACAGTACAGACCCATTTGCATACATTTGTTATGCAAATTTTCAGCAGCAAATGTTATCGTTACATATCATAGTAGATAAACTGTCCTGCAGTGCTACTGTTGCTTCATTATCATCTTTGTGAGTACCCATCTTGGATGGGCTTGTTAGTTTGACGTTAAATTCCATTTCCACACCGTAAGTTGCTTAATACACTAAGAGTGCTTTGTTACTACAGTACATATTCCTAAGTACACACTTAAAACACATCAGTATCTGTAAATTCTAGAAGAAACAGGCTTTTTAGTTATTGATTGAGCCTCTCTAATAGAAACACTGTATGTTTATAGTAATAATAGCAGGACTTAAAACAGCATCTCCACTTTTTGACCATTCACATTTTCCATAAGCAATCCAAAACAGACAGTTTTCAGTCCAGAGTTGAGGCTAAACTTTATTTCCCCTGTGAGACCACGTTTGGAAGTTTACAACCTTTTATAACTAATCAAACAATATATCTAAACAGCACTGTAATACAATAACAAAGAACTATTACAATCTCTGGAGCAGGCCTGTGCATCGCTTCCTCCAAGGTTGATGCAGGAGAGGAAAGTCCACTTGAATCCTTGAAGGATTTTTATCTAGACAATACCCGGCACGTGCTTAAACATGCTGCATGTGTGTGTGTACGTGTGTTCATGCAAATGACTTACAGAGACTGGAGAGAGTGAAGGTTCTTCAGTGCGGAGTTTGGCACCGTCTTCAGCTGATTATTCTGGAGCATCCTGAGGACAAATTGGAAAAAATATATCTGAATATTTCAATTATTTCAACTCTTGTTACAAAATAAATAAATTCATTTCCTGAGGTTCCCGTCCGTACACTATCACGTGGCTTCACTTTGGCTATTATTACTCACTTTAGAAAACGGAGTTTCCCCGAGCAAATACAGACAACCTAAAGTCTACAAAATCTCCCACAACTTTTGTGTGTTTAATAAACTTAAAACAACATCACATTCCTGTCTAACAATAACTCTAAAGTCTAAAGTTTGCAAACAAATATGAAGAAACCCTGACCTGAAGTGAACATTAACTTAGTCTGCCTGAAGCCAATATACAGCCAATTATTTTCATTTGTGTACTTATAAGTAACATGAATAAATCACTGGATCTGACATGCACATATAATGTTTCCATGTGTTTCTGTTTGCAGTTTCTATTCAAATCTTCCCCTGTATATCAGCAGGACTTTGAACTTTTGGCTAAGTGCACAATCTACAGGACTGTGCTTTGTTTGTCACTCCCTGTGTGCAAGCACACTAGGGTGTGCTGCCTGATGTAAATTTTGGAGTTCTAGCTTTTAAAGCAGAGCATGTACGCAGTTCTCTGTTGGGGATTCCCATATACACAGTCATAGTTGGGGAAGGGGTGGAAAACTACATTTAGTTTACACCAAGTATATGCCCAGCCTGTCAGTAACTGACACTGCCACAATGTTCCCGCAAAATGCAATATTTACTCTCTCCCCCAGTGTGTAGAAAACACTGTCACAGCCGTAAGTGCGTCTGTGTGTGTTTGCGGGGGTATGTGAGTGTTGAGATTGGCAGAGAAGGCAAATGCTTACAGGACTTTGAGCTGATGCAGTCCAGAAAAGGCTTCGGGGTGGATGAACGACAGGTCATTTCCTGGAAGTCGACTGGGTGAGAGAGAGAGAGTCAAACTTGTATTTAAGACATTTTTCAAATGATCAAAAGCTGCAAGAGGCATTTAAGCAAAAACAGAACAGAGTGTAAGAAAACTGCAGACTCGGTTTTATTTCTGAAGCTATGCATTCAGTTGAGGACTTCTTCATATCCAGCGTCTCTGCATATCATGTTCCAGCTCTCAGGGTGAACACGGGGCCTGGAGTGTCAAAGACATGCGTCTGTGCCCCTGGCCTGTTGTCACTTCATCTGTCACCCATGAGAGATTAGAGCTGTTCCTGGATATCCCCTGCTTAAATCCCTTTCTGAGCCTCCAAAGCATGACTATGAAGTGCTCTTTTTAGAGAGAGTGAAAACTAATTCACCTCTCTGAGGCTGACACAAGCAGAGTTATTCCCTTTGAACAGTGCTGCCTTGTTACATTTATCATCACACAGCTCCTTCAGAGCATTTATGAATAATTTGAGGCTAAGGGGACAACTCCCTTTCCTGTTGGAAACAGGAAATATATAGGAAATATGGGTGTAAATAAGCATGGGACAGACTGACTGGGATACAGAGACCAAGTATCCTATCTACTCTGAGAGATTAGCAACAGATTTATCACTCTGCAATGCGAGTCAGGCCAGGCTAAATTCCCTGCAACAAGAGCTGCTGGGTGTGAGCCTGAGAATCAAGGCTGAGTGTATTAGAAGACAGTTTATCCGACTTAAAATTTGTCTTTCTTTGCATGTCACGTGTTCAAATTTATTTGAGAGTTAGTGCACTTTAGTGCACAAATTTAATTGGTTGGATTAAGGAAGAGGTCAGGTCAGAAAGTTAGTAAACTCTACACATAAGAAGCAAAAAACACAATAGATTCAAATGTGTCCGCTCTCCCCCTTCAAGATCGTTTCCTTGTGAAGTCTTGCGTCTCTGTCGGCACTGCTGCAGATGTTGGAACAGTCTGCAGGAGTCTCGTGCTGACCACCTGCACATCCTCATTTGTCACAGCTTTAGCATGGCCCTTAAACTCATGCAGAGAGAAAACATTAACTTCTGTGTCAAACTGACCCGACCTTCATGCAGAAGACCATCAGTTGTGATACAAGCAGGGCTGGGATCCAGAGAGCAAATATCAGACTGGGTGCTTCTCATTTGATCATTGACAGGGATTGTGCACTACCCCCAGGCTTGTAAAGCCCTGAGGCATCTGAGGGAAAACCTTTGGCGGAAACTTTCTAAACCATGGCGTGTGCCATAACGTCATCGCACACTTTCCAAAATGAAATTCAAGTTCAAGGGTTTACATTTTGTTACTGGGGGAAATCAACGGTGCGTTGCAAATGTGCGCCTGCAAGTGGTCAGAACAGGATTTCTAAGAAGCGCTTCACATGAGCCGAGCTCATGGTGAAGTTTGAGCTGAGTAACAAACCTGTCATACATTTACTGTGGTGTTATACTTTTTTGTTATACATGTTCTTTAAACACTAAGCAGTTTTCTTATAGTTACATGTACGCATATTGTACCACAGATGATTAATACAGAACCTTCCTGAGAAAAAGATATTTTGTCATTATCTAAGTAATTTAGTGGTGATTTCTAGTGGTACAAACTGGATGCAACGGACAAAGAAACATCAGGTAACCTTGCAAGATTTGTACATAATGGGCCTTGTGCTGTAGATTAGCAAACTATATCTACAATATTAAACTTATTAAATCTGCTTTCTGTTAGAGTTTATATCTGTTCACATGAAAAAGACTTAAAAATATTACAATTTAATTGCAGAATACCATCAAGCCATTTTATGCATCACAGTAAATCAGGCACAGCCACTTTGCTGCAAGCTTATCAAGTGCAATACATGAAGCAGTGAAGTTCCTGGTCAGACAAATCAGACAGATTAAATATTCCTGCTTCAATAGTCAAATTGGGTCCACTGTTGACTTTATCAGAAAATCAAAAAGCATGAAAAACATGTTTTCAATATTTGTTTCTTTTTTTCTGTTAGAGTCATCTAAATAACTTGACAAATTCTGATTTTGGACTTGCATGATACGCATGTTAACATGACCTTAACATTTAGTATTAACCTGTTAGCAGTCGGACGTACCGCCCACGGTACATTGGATGGTTTAGGGGACTAATTGGACTGCTAAGGGGTTAACTGTGAATGTTTGCCAGCTATTAGAGGCTGCTACCTCACACTTTGAGACAAACCCAATTATAACCTCCAAAGCAGAAGCCCGTAATTCACAACACCAACAAATCAACCAATAAATCTAAACATTTGTTTCACTTCCGACTTAAAGTTTGTCACAATGATGTCTTGCAACAGAATTTGGACTTCTAATTATTAAAGACCAGTCTGCAGGTATAGTCGTGACTGTAGCAAGTTGGCACACGCATAAAGACGCCTATAAATCAAACATGACATTAATCTTGTCAGTAACTGTTGAGTCACTCTTGTTCATTTCCAACAGATAGTGACCAATGTGGCTAATTCGATCACACAACCCAGAGCTTGTGGTGACTGTCACAAGCCGCTAATTACGACGCGCAAACACAGTTTGACAAATCGTTCAGGTTTCTCAACATTAAAAAGGTTCCCCGCCTCTTGCATCTTTCAGCAAATTCAGCACATGTCCCCTCAGGGCTTTGATGGATTTCACTGAGGAAAGGCTAAATCCTTTCCTTGTGCAATACCACTCCCACAGGTCTGCCTCTGTCAACAGCAAATTCACTAGAAAATGCACAGTTTTGTAGCAGTAAATAAAAACAACACGATTACTTTCTATCTGGTAAACTACTGTGGGTAAATCAAAACAAGGACCCCCTCCCACACATGTGTAATGCACACCTGTTTGTACAACTATTAGTACAGTTACCTGTGATTATACAGGCCTGACGTCATTTCCTATCTACACACAGCAGACGCAGTCCTATGGTTTGGATTTGAACTCCTCTGGTTTATCATCTGATAGTGAACAATAACAATTTGAACGTGATCTGAGCCGTATCGTCTTCTGCCCAGCAATAGTGGCTGGAACTTCAACTTCTCAGAAATGAAACCATGTTATAAAAGCAGGAATACGGAGTAAATCCCATCACAGAACCACCATTTCTTCTTTATATACTTTATAACTCAACAATTTTCATTACACTGTAATATATTAACTTTACTTAAAAAGAAACTAAAAAAACAAAAAACAAATACATAAGCTTACATTTACTAAAATAATATGCCAGATTCTGCAACTTATAATTATCAGAAATAAAGAAACTTTTATGTAACCATTTCAATGCACAAAAGAGAAAAAAGATGTGGACCATGCGGCTGCAACCAAAAATATTTAACAAGGATGACTAAAAATAATAAACACATTAATGTTTTAAATCTTTGTGTCACGAAACTAAACATATCAATGCTGACTGACTCAGTTGACTGCAATTCCCTCTTGATACACAGAGAGCCAATCAGTCACAGGTTACTTTAAAGAATATAAACAAACAGTGAGGGAGACAGAAAATACCTCTGTCATCACGTCTGTTGAGCTTTGTTGTGCCTTTGGCAAGAAAGAAAAAGAGTAAAGAAGATTGCGTGACTAAGAAGGAGGGAATATTCCTCCCTTTTCTGTGCTCCTGTTCTGTAAAGGGACGGCCTGCACTTTTTTCTTTTTCCCCCCCTTCTCCTCCTAATCTCTTTCTCCCCCTGTTTTTTACCCTCAGGGCCCATGCATTGGTTGACTGACACTGCTGAAGCCCTAAAGCGAAACAGTTGTCCACCAGAATTCACTGAATACTGAAGACTGATACTGCCGATTTGCTCTGAGAAAGAAATGTAAAAAAACAAAAACAAAAAATAAACAAGGGGGGGGGTAAACAAACACAAAAAATGAGCTAAGGGTTTTTATCAATAGACCCCTGGAAATGCCTTCTCCGGAAACAGACAGCTCATCGGCAGTCAGACAGTTTTGATGATCTAAGACGAGACAGAAGTGGCAGCGAGACTGGGTGGGTTTTTTTGGCCTTGTTTCCATAGAAACCATTGTTTTGCCCTCTTCCTTCCTGCCTTGCATTCCTACACACAATGCGATGAAAAGTAAATTGCCCCTTCCACAAAGCAGGTTTGAGTGGTACACTCGATGAAGATTCTGCCGACTGAAAGATGCACAAGGGGCTTGAAAAAACAACAACAAAAAAAGTACACAACCGCATCGAGTCAAGTGGAGCTGGAACTGCCCGAGTACGTTCACTCGCTGGTCATTTTTCTCGGGGCTGCGTGTTACCTGATACCAGGTAGACAGATTTTTATCTCTAGCACTCAGCAGTGCCGAGCCAGACAGCAAAGTATTTAAAGAGCAAAGAAATAACACCCACGAAGATTAGATGGAACTCCACTCCAACAAAGCCCCAGAGCACAGATGTGCTGTTGCCACCCTGATAATCCCTTAAAAGCAAAAATCCACACAGGATGTCACATGATCGTTGCCTCAATGCATGTTGTCTTACCTCACCCTTTTAATTGAGCATTACTGCACCTTTTATTATTGCCCTTGCTCAATTCGTGAATGGTGAGTGATTCGTAACCTCAGTTAATGCTACGCTTATCTCCCTCAGCTAAGAGGAAGGGCACGCTCTGTGCACTTTACAGTGCAAGCTAAAATACCCAGGTGCGTATCATAAAGACCAGCCCTCATGTCAACACTGCACAGAATAAATACATCATTTACAGGGGGGGAGAGGGGGCATGTACTCACAGTTCTTCGAGATAGGGGAAGGTTTTGAATACGTATGCTGGAAGCTCAGTGATGTTGTTCATGCTCAGGTCACTGTGGAAACAGGAAAAAAATTTGCTTGAGTTCACCGATACATTTGCAAAGATCACTTTTCATTCATTCGAGACTCTTGTTGTTGTTTTTTTTAAGTTGCTTTCTTGGCTTGATTTTGCACTCATTTTCCAAGTGTTCACTTTTATGTTGATTATAATAGTTATCCCCTCATTTTCAACAGCTGTAAAGTATTCATTTAACCCTAGATTTAAATAGTAAAATACTCAAAATAAAGTTTTGCTTAGTTGCAAAATAACCTCCACGTGAAATCATCTGTCTATGAAGCCTGATTTTATCACATAAACTAAACATGCAGACAAGAGATATTACCGTGATGGAAGATTTTGATTGCCATTGCAGCCTATTTACACAAACAATAGGGTCGTTAGATCATTCGTCCCCAACGGCAGCTTTCTATCTTTGACTGTGCCTGCATGACTCTTCAACTTCCACCAAAAAAAACCTTGAAAAAGCCCTTCTCTTTAGCCGCAGGGATCTTCATTTTTCAAATCAACAAGTAAAGATAGGCATGTAGCAGCATGAAAAATATGCACAGAGGACTTGATTTGCTCCCCCATCAAACCTAAAGTGAGTG